>NC_053454.1:71830946-72119792 GCF_015227805.2 Hirundo rustica | reverse complement strand
CGGGCGGTGCCGCCTCGCACCGGCGGCGGGCGGGCAGCGGGGCTCGGGGCCGGAGCGCCGGGACGGGCGCCGGCCCCGGCCGCACCCGCTCCGCGCCGCGGCCGGCGCTGCGCCGGGTCCCCGCGGCCCTGGGCGGGAGGGCGGCGGCGGCGATTTCCTGGTGCTGACCGGACCGGGCGGGGCGCGGGACCCCCCCGTGCCGGGCCCGGGACCCGCCAAACCACCTCCAAACCCCCCGCGCTGGCCGGGGAATTTTTTCCAGTGTAGACTGAAATTCTTGATGAGAAAACCCAAAACTCAAGGCTACGGGATCTGAGGGGAGAGGAAGAGTTCTGGTCTAAATTCAAAACGCATTGGGAAAAATAAATCTATGGGAACAGCTCATTTCCTCTCCTACGTGGGCTTCTGTGTGATCGTCTGTGACTGCAACTGCTCCCGTGGGATTTTTGGACCCGAGGGGCTATAATTACAATGACCTGGCAGGTTCTAAGCACGGCAGAAAACAACGGGAGAACTCTCTCGATGGGGCAGTGGAGCCTCTCAGTAGTGGTCTCAAAGGGCCAGCAGTGCCCAGCATCTCTGGCTGCAATTGCAAGGGTCCCAGCACAAGCCCCTCTGTAGCGTTCCTCTGGAGCTGACGCCTCCTGGCATCCCTGACCAGGGTTTGGGGGTGCCAGCACAGGCACATCCTGCTGCTTCTTCGAGTCTCTTTTAAAACCAGGAGGATTTTTTGAGGGGGGTAGGAGCACACAAAAGCCAGCAGAACTGGCCTTAACCACTTTCAGGGGGATCTCTCCTCTTTCTTTCTTCCTCACCAAATTCCCACTGTCAAAATCCAGCCTGAGGCTCAGCTCCCCATCCCCTCAGTCTCTTCAAGGAACTGGGCTTGGATTTCCCCATTCAGAAGGGCAGGCATGCTGTTGTCCTTACTGTATATCCTAATTCCAGTAATTGCTTAAGAAATAATTGAAAGACATGAAAGGAATGAAGAGACTTAAAAAAGAGCTGCCAGCTCCAAGGGCCATCCAGGAATCCTCAAACCCATCATCAATGATTTCTTTAATTAACCAACTCAGAGTAATTAACACCACATTGATATAGTATGATTCTTTTAATTGAATTACGGATAAATATTGCAGAATGTAAAAACCTTTCTAACCCGAAAACTCTTTTAAGAGCTATACAGGGCATAGCTGCAGAGAAAGTCTTGGCAGTCAGGGATAAAACAAACAAGTCTTCAGTCTTTAGCATCTTCCACTATTTTGGTCATTGACGGCAAACGTGGCTTCAGCCTCAGCAAGACACGGAGAGTCAGGGACTCTGCAGATCCTGGTCTCACCTCAAGCCCTTTCAGCAGCTACAGTCTGCAAGGAGGAGAGAAGAAAAATGGGGCAGAATGGACAGCCTACTTCCAGAAAATCATCAGCATTCATCAAGCATTAAGTAGAGCTGTAAGAACTCCCCCAGAGGTTCGCTTCCCTGCGGACTGAGGGCTCTAAGTTGGAAGCACAGGCTGGACCCTGCCATGGGCAGACCATGGAAACCCCAGGAGTAAAAGCTACTCGGTCAGTTCCATAAAACATTCCAAAATCAGGCTCCTGGCGTGCGACCGTCTCTCTCTCTCACCTTCAAAACATGCAGGAATGAGGTCTATTGCTGTTGAGCAGCATTCAAAAAACTCCTTAGAGCATAAACTGCCTCACCAATGACACTGGAGTCATGGCAGCTCCTCTGGCAGCTCTGTCAGTAACAAAATGTTTTAGTTACCTGGACAGAAAAGGATGCTAAGACCCATCACTACAGGCTAAACTGGAGCAGTGCTTCCAAACAGGGCAGTGAGGATGAAGGGTAGGGGCTTTTCTAGGAGATACAGTGCTTACCAGTGGGGGCAGAATGGGGAACTGCATTCCGAGGTTTTGGAGGAAACTTTCAAAAAAAAACCCCAAAAAACCACCACCCACAAAAAACCAGCCGAACAAAACCCCAAACACTTGCTTTATAGCACAACTGCTTGCTTTATTGAAAAACACTAGGTGGCTCTGAGCTCTCCCTTGAGCCTTCTCCGCTCCAGGTGAGTACCCCCAGCTCTCCCAGCCTGGCTCCAGAGCAGAGGGGCTCCAGCCTGGGAGCATCTCCATGGCCTCCTCTGGGTTGTTCCAACAGCTCCATATATTTCTTGTGCTGGACCCCAGGGCTGGGGGCAGCTCTGCAGGTGGGGTCTCACCTGAGTGGGGGAGAGGAGCAGAATCTCCCCCACTCCACCTCTTTTGAGGGCAGTGTTGATGCAATTTTGGCTGTGCAAGACACCCATCTCTTCCCCCACTGTGTAACACCCGAGGGTTAACTCTCTTGGCACACCACCCTCCACAGCAGAGGTCCCTTGTTCTTACCGGCACATCTGCACAGAAACAAGTCACTGGTCCAAGTGTCTTCCAAAGGCCATGCAACAGCTCTGTTTACATTAGGCCACAGTTTTATCCTTTGACACGGAGAGGTCCTGAATCCGTGACCTGATTGCACCACACACTTCTCTGCAATTCCGGATGATTTGGGGCCAATGTTGATGGGTGAGTTTGGGAGAGGTGGGAAGTCTGATGCCTGTCCAAGGCCTGCAGTGAGGTATCCACGTCCCAGTCCCTTTGTCAGCACTGTGCTATAAAACAAAAGGTCTGGGGCACAGGATCAATAATTCCAAACCCATTTGCCTGCCAAGGCAGCTGATGATCACACTGCTGGGATGCAGAGCATTAACATTTCCTTCAGTGATGTGTATTAACATCCAAAATGAAACAGAAAAATAAGGGCTTGTGGCTGGAGATGGTTCCTGGCCAAGGCTGGAATTTCAGACAGTGGAAAGAGGACAGAGCAAGCTCCTTGCAGGTGTCCCATGCATTTCACTGGAGGCTGTGCATTCCTGATAGCCACGCACAACATAAATCTTCTGGTTGCCACTTTCCTACCGGAGGGTGTAATACTGGTGAGAAGCCCAAGCTGGATGCCCAGAGAGTTGGAAGATCTGCGTGTCTCACCCCTCACCCATGTTTCTTGCTCTTAGAGAGGCTCAATCCAGGTCCCCACCTGCTGGCTTCCAGACAGGTCTCTTGCAGTAAGGAACTCCAGTCAGTATTTGGATGTGGCGCATGACCACCCTCGTAGTGAGCCACAGAGGTGCAGCTGCCTTTATCCCTCAAATCCCTCTTCCCTCAAAAAGTGACATCAGGCGCTGTCACTGTACTTGTCTTTGTCCAAATGCACACAGTCTTCCGCTTCCTGTCCTCCTTTCATCCCTGTCCTCTGAAAGACTTTTTCAGTTGTATCTTATCTTGGCTTTAGTTGTGTGATTTTGCCTGGACCGAGGTCAGTCACGGCAGTGCCTAAGAATGACCTGGTTTGACCAGCTCGGTCTCTTTGGGTACTGAGACGCTGGAACTCTTCCAGCCTCCTCCAACATCTCTGCTGTTCCTGGGGTGCTTGATAATTAACAGAGCTGGCCAGAATCCTTGTCAGACAGTCCCCATGTCTCTGGGATGCAAGTTCTACAGCTGATATTAAAATATGGATAGCTGGTTGGTGGTATTTAGCTACTTGTAGGCTGGAAAGAAAACATCCTGTTCTGTTAAGATTTGGGTTTTTTTTTTTTGTCTTGCTTCTGTCAAACAAAGAGGAAAGATGTTTTGAATACACCTGCGGCATAATCTTGGTCCGGCCGAGCTCATTCGGTTTGCCTGCCCTCAGCTTGGTTCGGCGCAGCTCGATCCGTTCGGCCAAACGCGGCTACGTTCAGTTCGATTCAGTTGGAGTCGGCTAAACTCGGCTCGGTTCGACTTTTCAGCCAAACTCGGCTATTTTCAGCAAACCTCGGCTATTTCGGCTGTTTCGGCTGAACCCAGCTGTCCTCGGCAAACCTCGGCTATTTCGGCTGTTCGGCTGCACTCCGCTGTCCTCGGCAAACCTCGGCTATTTTCGGCTGTTCGGCTGCACTCAGCCGTTCTCGGCAAACCTCGGCTATTACCGGGTGCGGTTGTGTAGATTCGCCTCTTCGGGGAAGCTCGGCTCGGCTCGGCTGCACCCGGTGCGGCTCGCGGCCTTCCCCGCGGCTGGGCTCGGCTCGGCTGCACTCAGTGGCGCTCGCGGCGTTCCGCGCGGCTCGGCTCCTGAGGGCGGCGCGGGCCGGGCCCAGGCGCCGCGCGGGGGAGCGGGGCCGCCTCACGTTAAACACGCAGAGCTCGGTGTTTTCCTGCTGCCGAGTCCCGCAAGCTCTCGCACGGACACGAACGGGAGCGCGGGGTCGGGCAGGAGCTCACAGGCAGTGACTGCAGTCGCGCTAATTAATGCTCGTGAGAGCAGGAGGCTGGGTTCGGCCGAGCTCGGCTCGGTTCGGCCGAGCTTGTAAGGGTAGCCTTGGTTCGGCCGAGCTCGTTCGGTTCGGCCGAACGCAGCTACGCTCGTTCGATTAAGTTAAAGTCGGCTAAACTCGGCTGTTCTCGGCACACCTCGGCTAGTGCCGGATGCACTCGTGTAGATTCGCCTCTTCGGCAAAGCTCGGCTCGGTTCGGCTGCACTCGGTGCCGCTCGCGGCGTCCCCGTGGGAGGAATGACAAGATTTGTCTTTACAAACAAGCCCTGGGTCTGCTGGTAGATAAAACCAGCACTGTGAGATAAGAGGAATAATGGGAAGGATTTTATTGATTGATGAATGGAAAAGAAGATATTTGCCTTTAAATGAAATTGGATATTGAAAGATGAAAGTAACAATGGGGAAAAACCCATAAATCCCATAAGAATTAAAAATTAGGGAGGTTATACATTAAAAGGGGAATCTTAGGCATTTCAGAAAGTCTGTACCTCTCAAGTACCTCAGCCAATGGGAAAGAGAGAGAGAAGTGCAGCCGGGAAATTAGAATAAAAAGGAGTCTGTGTCCTCCGAAAATCTGAGAGACCCCAGGGGAAATGCCCCATGGTCTCTCCTTTTATTCAAATAAAGTAAAAGGACTCCTCTGTCTCCTTTTTGGACATAAACCTCTGGTGTTCGTGGATTGATTTTCCTAACAGATTTAACAAAGAAATATGTTTATTTTAATACCTGGTTCTTTTAGCACTGATGTTAATACTTCCACTAGTGTGCTTTTAGCAGTAATACTACTTCAAGAAAGGCCAATTTTTAATTTCTTTTTAAACTTTTTTTTTTTTTTTTTTTTTTTTTTCATTTTAAAGCCTGTTAGAATATTTTCCTCCATGTAGAGTTACTGGTTTAATTTCAAAATGTACAAATGCTTGTAATATTAACCTGTTTTGCCTGTTAAAGAATCGGGCCCTTTCTGCTCTCCTTCAGGGAAATGTGGGATTTATGGTGACAGGTAAAACCCGAACCAAAATCTTCCAGTAACGCTAAGCTAGCTGTCCTGGTTTTACAAGACAGCTGCCTGCCAAGGAAGGCGGGAACCCTCCTGTAAGGAAAAAGATGACTCGCTCCCTCCAAATTATTATAACCTTCAAATCTCAGGGCTTTCAGGCACAGGTATGAGGAAAGGAGTAAGAGTTCTTTACTAGGCTAGACAGATAGATAGATAGGTAGGTAGGTAGATAGATAGATAGATAGATAGATAGATAGATTGATTGATTGATTGATAGATGATAGATTGGGTTTCCCCCGGTTCTCCCGTGCACGGTGCGGTACCCTGGCGACGGCCACCCTGGCGAGGTTCCCGTCCACCAGCAGCTGGGAGGTGGTCTCTCCAGAAAGAGAGGGAGAGGAGCCGGCCTTTTCCCTTGGAAACACCCGCACAGATGGTGGGGATGTCCCCCGGCGAGGGACTGCCGGCCCGCCGACAGCTCAGCGCAAGGAGTGGCCTCGCCAACAGGCAGCCAGGGGAATCTTCGCAGCAGCGCTGAAGCCCTGGGCAGGAGGAGTCCAGCGCCGCAAGCATCGCCTCTCCCGGCCGGGCCAGGACTGGAGCGCCCCAGCTAAGAAAGTGCCCAAACCACACTGCTTTCCTCGCTCCCTCCCCCGGGACAATTCGAAGGGCATGCCAAGGTATTGTCTGTTAATCGACATCCATTTGCCGTTTCCATGACGACAAATGGGAAAAAAATTCCTCGAAGAAACCTAAGCCCCAGCACGAGCAAATGCCAAAAAAATTAAATTTTAATTAAGAAGTAACATCACAATAATGACCATAAGAAATTAAAAACGGACACATTCCCAAAATGGTCTAAACCGCTTTTGTTTCCTTTCGAACATGCCTGTATCATGAGCAGTGCTGAAACTGTACAACTTGTACATTCTGATATTCTCCGCCCGTGGTCACACCGTGCTTATTTCAGGTTACGGGTGTTTTACAGCGCTGCTTATTCAGCCGTGCCCATGGACTGTAGTGCTCTATCCACCGGGGCAACGAAGCACAATTCATACGTCGATGTGCTTGAAGGTTAAGATAGGAAATGCTGCTTCCCTACCTGCATCTCCAGATTTTGTCAGGCAGGCATTCCCGCACCCATTTATTTATTTATTGCTCTATTGATTTTCTTCCAGTCATTTTTCTTTTCGATTGCCTGAGCAAGGCTTCCTAAAGGAACAGTACCTATCAGAGAAAATCAACCAAAAGGCGAGCCTTGGTCCTTCTCTAGGGGAACAACGGGTTACAAACCTTTATGGGGTGCGTCACGTATTTTGAGAGCAGCAAGTACGTTTGCCATTGACAGACTTTCGATTCCTTCTTGCTCAGTCCTTTCTATAACACGCTTTGACAAATAAAGTTGTCATGTCTGAAGTGTCATGGGCAAGGACTCCAATGTGAAAGCAGAGGAGGGCAAGGACAGGAGCGCTCTACACACGCCGCTGATTGCACAAAGAGGAGCCAGGCCACTGAGATGCAGGACTGTGAAATGTGTAAGACTGGCTAGGCACAGGCAGAAATGGGACATGTTGTATTTCATATTGATACAACACATAACGTGCAGTTTTCCACCAGCATCCTCTTACTCCTCAGGAAAATAACTAATGGATCTTATGAGACTAGGGTTTTTTCTGTCAGAGGAATGAGAGAGTGGAATGGAAGGAAATACGATTGCTATGTACAGCAGGGAGAAGTGCTACACCCTCACCTCAGAGGCCCCGGATGCCAGCGGAAGATACTTGTAACTGTCTCAGAAGGAGATGGAAGTAGTTCTTACGCTGAGAAAGGAACCAAAAGTATCACCTAAAAATAAACATCTCAAGTCAATGTCACCTATTTCTATATTCCCTGTTTCAGAGCTGGCTAGATGAACTATATCAAGAAATATTTGGCTTGTTCAAAGAGTAATAAGGCCTTTCTGCAACTGGAATGGCTTTTACTCTAAAATCTACTAATTTATCAGCAATTTTCTGTACTCGGCAATATCATCTTCCTCTGAGCTGAGAAAGGCAAGTCAGTCAGCACAATATGTTAGCTGATTCGGACAAGGACCAGGGTGAGGACAAGGAAATTGCACTCCCCTGTTACCTGGTTTAACTCTTGTGAGCGTCCACATGAGACTTACCAGGTTATGTGTTGAACTGATACTGCTCCAATTCTGTTTCCACCACAAAACTCAGAGGGGTTTTCAAGATGAATGAGACTGAAAACTACCCCCAGCCGGGCTATGCTCATTCAAAGCACTCTCCAAATCTCTTTTCAGAGTCTCACAAAACTCCTGATTTGCAGGCTGTGGAACCCAACCAGCATCCAGCATATCCAGAGCTGAGTAAGTGGAACTGGGAAACTCCCTCAGATCTCTGTTTGGCCCTGGAGCAGTCTGTGCTTAGAAAGAGTGCAGGATAAAAGGAACAAAACCCCACAAAGAATATACTTTTCTCCGGGTCGGTGTAGATTCAGGAAAGAAATGGCTGACAGTGGGCCATGACTGCAAATCACTTCTGTTCTGGCTTCATTTCAGAGAACTCCCTCCTAAACAGCCAACCTGCCTAGGTTAAGTGTGCCTGATTTGGAGTTCGTTTTCTTTCTCTGAGGAACAGCTGCTCCTCAGTCTCCTCTTCCTTCTTTACTGCTGCAATCTCTCAGAGGTGCAAGGTACCCCCTCCTTGCAGGTGTATCGCGTTCATTTCTGTAAAGGACTTCTTTTCAAGGCCTTTCAAAGGTCCTAATTCCAAAAGGCCGTTTCAAAAGGGCTGTCCTCAATAAGGCTGGTTGTGGGAAGACCAGATTTTTAAATGGATTCGGGATCACCACCTATCCACTTTTAGGCTGAGATTTGCAGTTGTCTCTACTCAGCACGAAGATAAGTGGGTGGATGTCATGCAGGCAGTACGCCACAGAGCTGTGCTCAGAAACCACCTCTGCATCCAATTCCAGCTGTTCATAAATATACAAACAATAGCTACATATACTGTCTGAGTAGTATAGTAACAGAGGGACTCTGTGTGACAGTCACCTGCTGAACAAAAGCACAAATGTCGCTTGCCAGCCAGGCATCCTGTGCTCCCCAAGCAGTAATTCCCTTCTCCTGAGGAAATTCCAAGGGTTCCCGCGGCAGAAGGCGCACACCAGTAGTTCTGGCATATCCCAGCAGAGGGCAATGGCAGACGTACATCCGAGTCTGGCGCTGCAAAGCGCCTCGACAATAGAAAACTAAGTTTTCCCCTGCCTACGGGATCTTGTCATGAGCTCGGGAGTCACTTGGCGCTAACAAATGGAATAAATCCTGTCGAGAGCTGAATCAAGGCCCAGCAGAAGATCTGGCAGCGTGTGATCAGCCAGCAGCATGTGTCAAGCTCTCCAGACCTGTCCCGAGTGACTACAGGTTGTTAAGTGAGGGAAGGTCTCAGCAGCATTTTCCCTGTAAGATCAGGAAACACGTGTGGCCTGGCTTTCTTCCTCGGCTCGTTTGGAGAAAACGGATAAGTGGAGCCGTGTGTCTTCTTTGGCGCATCCACAAATGCAAACCAGAAAGGCTGAGCTGGAAGTGGTTAGCGTGGAGGGGGAAATGGCAAACAGGAAAAACCCTGGCTGCTGTATTCCTGTATTCATGGAAGTGTTTTTGTTTTGAGATCTCGCTGTTACACCTAAGGTCCTCCTGAAGGTGACAGAGAGTGATTCAGAGCAGGCTATTTTAGGTATATATACACCTAAACACAAGAGCCACAACTCGAGGCAGTTAAGCCAGACTCTTACATTGGATTTTTTCACTTCTGAATATAAAACCTTGCATAAGCCCCTTCAATCTGGGGCTAAAAAGCAGAAGCACCCAGAACCAGGAACCCCTTTAAAATAAAATTGTATGTCACAAACACTGAAATGAAGTGACCATCCATTAATTACGCAGGCATGTTACAAATGTATAAAATGAGATCTGTTTTGACCGAGGAAGGAAAGGAAGGAATGTTTACAAATCCTTTCACGACAATAACCATAAATAACAAGTAAACGGCGACAGGAGCAACTGCTTCTGTAATATTGCTGTCATTTGTTGTGCCTGCATCCGCAGGCACTGCGAGGGAAAATCACTGTTGGAGGAGAGAGAAATAGGTTGCCAAGCAACATGAGACCCCGTCCAAGGGCACCCCCTCCCCTGCTCAGGAGCAGACAAAGCTCTCTGGTACAACTGCTCTGAAAGCTGAGCTGGCATCCATCAGGGGAAAGTGGACATGATGTGGAGTGAGGGAGCAGGAAAGGGGAAGAGGGCAGAGCTTCCAGCTGGCAAGGAGAGGCTGCGGAGACCGAGGGAAGAAACCGCAATTGTGCCGAGGGGGGTGAAGAAATGAGCCGAGGATAGGCAGGATAGACAATCCAGATGGAGCGGCCAGCCTGGGAATGTGGCTGCTTCAATAGTGGTGGGATCAAACTCTGCTCCAGTGTGGAAGGGTTGAACGTGAGTGGGGCTTTCCTGGCTGGAGAGAGAGATGGAGGAGCATGGAAGAAGGAATCTGGAGAGGTTTTTTTTTCTTTTTAAAACGTGTCCATGTAAGTATGCCGCTCACAACCAGCTACTTGGGTTATTTTTCTCAAGGGAGCTGACATCTAGGCCCTGCAAGATCTGCAACCTGCCTGATGGGAGGAGGTTGCACTTTGGAATTCAAAGCTCAAGGGCAGCAGCCAGATACCTGGTCTCTACCATTAGCCTCCTCTGTCAGCACAGCCAAGCCACACCAGATTTTCAAATGAATCTCGGGGAACCAGGCAACACACCTGACCAAAATCAGGGAGCAGCTGAATACGTAACTGCAGCAGGCACCTTGAAAGTGTGAGTTTTTCAGTTGTGACCATGACTGGAGCTGCCAAGTTCCCCTGGTAGCTGGGGTTGAGCCAGCATTGCTCTGCCACCAAAGCCCAACCTTTACCAATAGTGCCTGGAAAAGCTGAAGAAGCAAGCCGTAAACCATGGCACACAGCCGTGACTGTCTCTAACAGAAAGCACGCTCAAGAGCTGACCCGTCTGCAGGCCCTGGCTCACCAGATTCCTGAGCAAATGCTGAGATCTGCCTCATTGCCCAAAGGTATTCAGATAAGGCTGGAGGTGAGCATGTGCGTCCTAAGCACAGCTGATTTCCACAGAGATGAAATTAAACTTTTGTTTGGACGAAAAGCCTGCCTTGAGTGGAAGCGGTTCACCAATTAAAAGAGCTGTGTGTCCAAGGTTAGGAAGGCAAAACCCAGCAGGTACTGTGTTGTCACAGATCTGCTAGGTGTAAAGCCAACACGTCTTCAAATCTCTTGCTAAATCTTCATTAATCCCCCGCATTTCAGATATCAGAGCAGTTACGCTGGCCTGGGGATCTGCTTCCACTTGCTCAATACCAACAGGAGAATCTTTAAACCTCCTTTTGATCCAGACATGTGTCGTGCAGGATACACAACCGGCAGACCAGCATTTGTTTCTCCCAGGATTCTCTGCTGCAAATGGGAGACGCTACACGCGGAGCCAGCGGGACTGCGCGAGGCAGGAATCACCCCGACGTCTGGCAGTGCCACTGCTTCCCAGCTGCCATCACTTACCGATGAGTTCTTTCTCATCCCTGAAGTGCTGCCAGGCAGGATGATCGTGTTGGTCCTCAGCAGCTTTAGCCTGCGAGGTGTGGAGTGTAAGCCGAGCCAATCAGCGTGGATGGAGAGTTTGGGAGAGTAGCTTCTAATCTTCAAGCATCATCAGAGGCATTGACTAAAGAAACATGACTTTGCCTAACTCTCTCCTCTGACCTGTGACTGACTGCAGGGCCTGTCACGTACTGCCTCCAGGTTCGTGGGTTTTGCAGCACACATTAAATCCCTCTCAAGGAAAGTCAAAGGGAAGAGCAGCTTTGTTTACTGCATTTCCTCCTCCGCTGCTGCTAAACAGGAGAGGCAGAGTTTGCAGAATTCACTTCTTGTGTTAGGCTGTACCTCCTCCCTGCAGATTTGCTGCTGGTTCCAGAAACATTCAAGTTAGAAGGAGAAGGTTTGAGGCATGGGAGATGAGGAATATTCAACCTCTACCCAGTTTTCTGCCCCAGCCGTTCCCTGGTCACCACATACACGCAGCTTTTGTACATCAGTGCAGGCGTTCTTGTGTGTGCGCCATTTTCCCGAAGGAATTCTCCCAAGCCGTTGCACTTTTGAGTTCCTCAGAGCTAAGAACAGGTGGAGATTTAAAAAAAACCCAAAAACAACAACCTTTTCTTTTAGCAGAATAGCACAGTTTTAGCTAAAGACAACCCCACATTGCAATTACATAAGGTACTTCTTATAATAACCCAAACTGTTTTTGCTGCTACTTTGAAAGCCTGTTGCGATTACAATGGGATATCATACAAGATTCCCACAGTTTACATTTTATACACATCTGTTAAAACACATTATTTTCTATTACAGTCCAGAATTGCATCCCAGATATGTTCTTGCAGTGACCAAAGTAAAAGAATATAATGATCCCCCAAAGGCCATAAGAAAATCCAAGAGGCCTGTGGGCATGTGGGAATTTATGTGCTTAAAGCACATCGATCTTTTGTACATCCAGATGAGAACATCATGAACCAATTCTTTCCTGACTTATATCCAGTACGGATGGAGGTGACACAAGGCTGCAGAAGGCGCAGTTCAGGGAAGAACCCAAAAAAACCTCTGTCTACTGCTCTGGTTAACCCTTCTGAATCTGCTTTGCTGCTGCCATCGTGCATGAGCTCATCCCCGGAGGATGGGAACTGCAAATGAGGGTCAGTTGTGGTTACACCACCACAAAGCAGCGACTCCAAACAGCCAGACCTTAAACTGAACTGGATAAAAAGGACTATTGGTCCTTCCTCTGAAACCCCCCACAAAGTGCATATGAAAATCACCAGACATGGGTTATGACTGGTATTTAAGAGGCAGAAAGAGGGAACAGTTGAAGGAATAAGCATATTTTCTTCTTCTTTCACTTGTCTCATGGTTCTGACAAATTTAAAGCCTGAGTATGATCCAGTGCCACTCAGGCCCGTGTTCTTTGTAATATGTCATTGAAAAGCAGAGCAAATTAATAAACTGCAGAGCCCACTACTGTTACTGCTGTAGCTAAACTGATTTTGATACACGAGCCAACCTCATACATTGTAATAGCACTGACTTACCCTATAAACATTTGCAGTGAAATATATGAGAGTTCAGGTGTGTTTTCCCTTCCACCCCCAGAGGAGCCTCTCTGATCTTCTAGGAGGTGTTCAAGAATAAAAGATGCTGCACTGCTACTTGTGACTGATCTTCAAGAAGTTGTACCCCAGCACAGGCTGAGCGTTGCCTTCTGCAAAGCTCTTCTCAGCTCTTCCAGAGTCAAAAACTGAGCAGCTCTGGCAGTGTAATTCCATTAAAAGTGCTTGTTTGAGCAGTCTGGTTTCATGCTTAAAATACTTTTGGTCTCACTACCCCAACCACTGGCTCTCTCATGACAGCAGTTCTGGTCGACAGCAGCTTCTCCTGAGAGAGGAGCCAGCCTCTTTGGGATGGTCACCAAGAGGCAATAAAATAAATACCGCTCTTTCCAAACAGGAGAGACTTATGTCTGGTAAGACACCACCAGGGTCTCTGAATTACACGATATTTCATTGCTCAGAACCTTTATTCCTGCCTCCTTTTATGTCAATCCTTGCTGGATTTTGCATGTCCATCGTCATTTTGAAATTTGCATCTTCTGAATATAGTCAGAAAAAAAATACAACTTCAGTGTCATCTGGCCTTAAAATGTTTAGCCCTTGTGGTTTTAACTTCTCAAATGACCAGGTCTGTCAGAGTTTTCTTTCACATTTATCTATTAGCAAGGTGACAATACTTTGAACAATTCTGCGCCAGCTCCTAAAAACCAGACACTGTGTGGTCAGAAAGTCAACCCATACTACACCAAGAACTGCAGTTAGAGGGCTAAAATCAGCAGTTAAAGAGTTACTAAGCACAAACATCAAACTACTGTTATTACAGTACATATACCCTTCCAATCTCTAGAAAGAATAATATTGTCACCCAAGAAAATAAAATTTGGCAAGGTAAAATAACCTCTTTAAGTATTCTTTACGTTAGCCCTTAAAATTAGCAAGTTTGATGACAGGCAACGAAATATCCCACTTTTAACATCAGCTGTAGGAAGTCAAAACAAACATTATACTGGTTTTGTTCCAGTGGTCTTAAGGGATCGTAAAGGCTAATGGATTAAGCTTTCTGTTAGTTAGGTGATGACAAAATGTCCCTTGAGAGAATCTCTCCCAGCTTTAAGACTAGACATGAGCTGTAGGAAGTGCGTTCCAGGCAGCACGATGAGGGGAGGTATTCCTTTCTCTCTTTGTCAGCTGCTTTACCCTTTGAAGCGGCCGGAAGGAGCTGACCGCTCGTGTCCGTCGCGCCACCCGTCGGAGCCTACGCCACGCACGCTCAGCGAAGCCTGTAAATCAACAGCAGGGACAGCACAAAGCCCTGCTCCTCCCTCGCGTGTCCCGCACCAGCTGCTCCTCAGGGGCACTGCTGGTGATGGACACAGACCCTTTACAAAAACAGAACAAAAAGGCTTTGCTCCCAAAGAGGCTGCAGCCGAAACGTGAAGATAAAGGAACAGCTGAATCCACAGGGGCAAGAAAGGCTGGTTTTGTTCTTTCCGCGCTTTCACGCAGGCAAGAAGCAGGCAGGGCTGAGCTTTTTCAGGAGCAAAACCTGGCCGTAATTTTGCACTCTTGTTCAAAGAAGCTGGTCTGTTTTATTTCCGGGGCAGGCCTTTGTTGCCTGAGTGCTGAAAAGCACTGCAGGTCTCCCACCTGTTGTTCTACCTTGTTGCTCGCTGGAGCGCTCTCTCCCGCACTCACATCCCGTTGGCATACAGAAAGTGCTGGGAACATGGCCGGTGATTTAATTTTGCTCGTGGCTGGCAGCTGTCTCTCTTCTTTCTGCCTTCCAGCGATGTAAGAAGGAGCTGTGGGCTGCACGGCTGAGGTTTGGGGAGATTTCCACCGGTTCTGAAGTATGGGAATTATTTTATGATATGTTGGTTGCTCTGCAACTTTAATTTCTGAGAAGTCCTGAAATTTTTCTCACCAGTTGAGAAATTGTTTACTCTCTCTGCAGTCTGAGAGGGAGTTGGCTCAGTGGGACACATTAATTTTCCCTGTCGGAGAAACTAATTTGTTTTCAATCCTCTTTTGTTTGTGGACTTCTTGGAACCATACTATTATCAGAGCTTCTAACTAGCTGTAAAGTTACCCCAAAGCCATGTTGTGTCTTGATTTGAATCTTATTTAGGCACCTACACAACTGAAAACCTCAAAAATGAGAGTAAATCTGTGAAATCAAATACAATACACCAGTACTGGATGGAAAGTGCAGTTTAAAAAAAAAAAAAGTTTCTAGTAACAAAGTTATATGCTCAGTATCTGAAATGAAATGAGGAAGCAAATCTTTACATTAGGCAACAAAATTATCAGATATTCCATGTTACGTTCTCATCATTACATTTCTTTAAGAGGTCAATGGATCTATTTTATGCCCTCCTGATAACGCCTCTGAGAATCAAGGAATAGGTTGCCCAGGGAAGTGGTGGGATCACCATCCCTGGAAGCGCTCAAAGGGCGTGTGGATGTGGCTCTTGGGACATGGCTTGGTGGTGACCATGGCAGTGCTGGGTTAAGGGCTGTACTCGAGGATCTTGGGGGTCTTTTCCTACCTTAATGATTCTGTCCTGTGATTAGAAGGGGACAACTCTCTGAAGCTCTTTTTGCTGTGCATCAATCTAAAACCGCAGTATAATTTTTAATGCTTGCCGTTATTTTCTTTGAAACATGTTGATTCATATAGTTATGTTTACACCAGGGAACAAGACACATTTTGAAGGCATTTGTGCTATATTGCATGAGATTTAGAGCAAGTTAAAAATAATTACTCTGCCTTTTTTCCGAATATGTATAGCACTGCCAACTCATCTAGCAACCCATTGACGTGGCTTGATTATTTGTTTATTTGTTCTCAAAGCCTCAGCAACATTTGTACCCAGCAGAAAAAAAAAGTTTGAGAATGTGACCCTTCCAGTTAAAAAAAAAAACAACAAAAAAAAAACCAAAAAACCCCACACAACAGAAGGCAAATAAAAAACACTGAAAATTTACATCCTCTTTTCCTGTCATCAGATCAGCTCCAATACACCCTGTGACCTTGGTGCTTCTATCTGGTGGCAATGCTTATCACCACCTTCTGAGAAAGTTCAGCTTGCCTGCCTTGATTTTTAACCTAAAAGTGTGAAGGATTAAAAACAACCAACCAAAAACCCAGACATTTTTCAGAAAAGCATCTTGAAAACTCAAGGGGCTCTACAGATACTGACGCTGCGAAGGGAGGTGAAAAATACCTGTGTTCTTCCTTCTGATGGATAACCTGTGTTAGTTAATCTCAGTTAAAATCACAGAAAAGATGATATAAGTTGCATTTACACTGGCAACCGGACATCAAGCCCAAAGAGAAACTTGTGCAAGACTCTGAGCAGCTGACCTGATTTAAACTATCACAGCTTTCCAGCATGGGTAACCCAACGCAGATTAGTTCGTGGGAGTTCAGACGAGCGTTGTGAAACCAGAACTGCGAGCAGGTGTCATAACCAGTTCATGTGAAGGGAGCAGCCCAACCTGTGACCTTTTCCTGGGAACTAAATGCAACACGTGGAGCACTCAGTGCTCTGTTTGCTCTTCTGTTTATTCTCCTGAGCATCCAGTCCTGACTTAGAAAGGTGCTAATGGGCAATACCACCTACCCGGAGCAGTGATTGAAGTCAGGCTTCACTTAGCAGCCATCAGAGGTACAAGATTAAGCGTCTCAGAACCAGAAGTTATTCAAAGAACCAGGTCAGTTAAAGATTAAGTTGTGCAAGGAATACATAATATGCAGTAGACAACGTGTTATCTAACACCATTCATTAGGAACAGAAGTTTGCGTAATTCCTTAAAAAGAAATTAATTCAGATCCACCGGGAAAAGATACACGAACAATATATTGGTGGGAAAACTGACGTCCACAAACAAAGGTGTCAGGGTCCTTGCCATAAGAAAATCTATGACGTGCTGTCTGTGCCTTCCTAAAGGCAGCAGAGTAATCCAAATTCCTCTGGCAGTCCCAGTAATGCTGACCCACAAAACTTGCGTACCAGCAAGTGTGGAGATGAGTGATTAACATCACATCAATGAACTGGAATTCCTGCCTGTCTCTGCTGCACAGGCACTTGATTGAGGATTATTTGTCTTATTTATTTCCACTTATTTCCATTTATTTCCAGATCATCTCCTAAATTTAAATGCCAGGAAAATATTTTAAACAGCTTGTATCAGAGATTTCAAAAAAGAGAATTTTTAAAACTATCTAATGCTAGTGCTTGACTGTACTCCCACTGGATGGGAGAGCTTTAACTTCAGTGGCAATAAAACCAAAGCTGACTCTCCTTGAAAATTCCACCCATAGTTCTTTTCCTTTCCAGACTAATGTTCTTTCAAATTTATTCTGTGGACAAAACTGTGTGGAGTTTTACCCAATATTCCTGACTGGCTTTTCAATCAAGGTAAATACTTTCTGATTTTATCTTGGACTGAAAAGTTTTACATAACTTTTTAAAATGTTGGTATTATCAGGCAGTAATTGAGCGCAGACATCTTTTCCCCTTCTTTGCATTAACACAGCCTTCCTAGAAGAGCGCTCAGTGACACTGAAATCTCCGTGGCATTTCACAGAGCCCCACCAGCTTTCCCTTCTCTCTGCAAACCGAGGAGCTCTCACAGAGCTAGAACTTGTGACAGCCTAACCTTTGCATTCTCCTTTATTAACCCTTTCCCAGCTAATGTTTTAGAAGCATGAAATCTGTGAGCTGGGGAAAGGATAACTGGCTCATGTCCATCACTCCTCTCCTTCCTAAACAACTTCTCCAGTTTCTCTCTGCTCCAAACCAGTAATTTTTTTGGGGGGGCTCTCTTAGAGTCCCATCTCCACTGTGAACCCAGTGCAAATCCAAAGAAGCCCCTCTCAAGTGAACAAATTGGATATGAAATAGTACAGGTGCTCATAGACAGACACTTGAATCGGGGAAGATCACAGCTGCCAGCCAGCGACACGGGTGCTGTCACACGTAGGTTTTCATTTCATGTCAGAAATGAAAGATTATGATCACCTTCCCTTGAAGTAATGCTTCAGCTACATCCCACAGGTATGTTTACAGGAGCTAATCCAGCACACACTGAAAGCAGTCCTCTGTAATACACACACAGAGTTTAAAACCACAAAATTAACGAGCCCTGCTTAGTCCTGGATGATACAGCTGACCTCCATACCCTGCTATCTATCAAGTGGAGGTGACTTTATACTCTTCCCTCAGAGAGGTCAGAAAGCTAACTTCACTACGCTTCCTTCCATGTCCTTGGATAAAAGCTGCTATATAAATGCAAAGCAGGTTATTAACAACATAAATAGGATTCTCTTCCCAAAACAAACACTCCCCCTTAGCACAAACTGCCTAATAATACAAAATGACAGAGCCAGGTCAAGCCACAGTGCTCCAACCCACTATCCTGTTTCTGGGACATTCACCAGTCCTGGGGCAGGGGGGGTGTGTGTGTGTGTGTGTGTGTGTGTGTGTAAGTATTCCTGTCACTTCCTGAGCTGTCCTTTTGAAGGAATGCTTTTGGATATTTTTGGGCAGCCCTATATCCACCCCTATCTGTAAACCCACGTGAAGAGCCACCTGCAGCAACTGTGTAAGAACACTTGTATCTCTTCTGAATGACTCTTTCCCAAGATAACTACCCAAGTTACGGGTAGCTGTAAAAATTCCCAAAGCAATATAACTAGAACACATAACTAGAGCAGTCAACTGTCTGCAACCCTAATTTTTTAGTTTTCTGACAGTTTTCCCCACCATATTAATCTTTTATTTCTTAGAATTAGCTTCCTTTCTGGGTATGTTGCACATGTTTGCCCACTACAAGTACTTCCATGGTTATGTCCCATCTGTGAAAGGAAGGTAAGAAGTTACCAACTGGGTGCAGGTTAACAGCTCCAGGCTGGGCTGAGAGCCAAGGACTGGTAGTGAAAGGTGATTATAATTGAGTGCAACATGTGTAAAGTGTCTGGAAACCCTCATGGAAGAGGGCTGGGTGTTTCAGCAGGAGCCTAGGTTAGGATGTGCACGTGCTGCAGGCCAGGAGAGAGGAGAGTTTTGATGCTCACCTTGTGGGCACGTGCTTTGCACTGAGCGTAATTTACAGCGACACTCAAAGAGATCTGGAAAGAGAAGCGCAGTTTTGCATCTCAGGGCTGCTGTAGGATGGGAAGCTGCTCCTGCAAGGCTTGCACCGTGCCTGCCTGTCTGCTGTCTGCATTTCCCCTCTGTTAGTCACGTTAAGACCTTTTCTCTAGCCATGCGTGTTGCACTAAAGGAAGCAGGCAAATCTGGCTTTGTGGGCTGAAGGACCTTCACCAGACAGGTACGAGAACAGGGCTCCAGGTAAGCACACATTAATGAATGCTGAGTGCACAGCATCTCCTGCTATGAGTTCTGCTTCCACAAACATTGGCAGCACACCCTCCACTACAAACACTGAAACACATGGTCTGTTTCATGTCACTGAAGGCACTGCACTGTCCTCTGTGTCCTGATCTAAGGCTCTCTTCCACCATCCGTCGACAGTCATGAGAAGAAAATAGCACAGCATACGCTTGTCATAAAATTAAAAGTCTTGCAGTGTCTTCTAGAGGAAACTACAAAGCAATCAGATTATTCTGTAGTGAATAATCCTGCAGCAGCAGGAATACCATCCTACAGGGCTTTTTTCCATGGCTTGTGTACGGATGTTCCCATTCTCCTTCGCTACAGCTCCACCAATCCCTTGCACTCTTTGGAAGAGCTGCTGCTGGGGAGAAGGGAGAGGCTTTTTTCCAGAGCAAATATGTGGAGATAGTTTTATATCTCCAGTAAGAGGTGCAATAATTCAAACAGTGCAATGGACACCAGCTAGAAGACTTGCAACTGCTGAGGAGGTTTGGGGAGCAGAAGCACATAAACGAACAAGCAGAGCATAATGGACTTTTCTTTAATTGACAAATGAAAAAGTCCTTTGTTCAAGACATCTTTGCCGTGCTTTACTTCAGTACTCTTAAACCAAGAGATTCAGCCTCTCAAGGAAATTATGGAAGAGCAGCTGGCTTCATTATTACACAGAGCATCACACTTGGGTGAAACTGATTTTAAATCAAACAGAGGATGTTGAAAACTAGCCTGGCAGCCCCAGGAAATGGTTTTTCCAAGGCCTGCTAGTTATAAAGACAAAGCTAGTATGCATCCTCAAAGAAGGGCTAAGCTAAAGACTCTTTTTGTGCCCTCTTGAAACAGAGAAAATACTTCACCATTTTCATCTAGACATAGCATACCTAGAAAGGCTACTTATATCAAGTCTTTAGGCACATAAACTTAGGTGAGATTCTCAGGCTCTTCCTTTCTGGTCCAAAAATCCACCTCCAAGTCAGAGGGAACATCAGCAGCAGATCTCCCAGCTCACCAAGAGATGTGGATGTAAGGGATATGCACATCTCTCCCTCTGTTCCTTAAGGCTTCTTTCCCACACTCCTACACCCAGAGCTGCAATTAAGTGCTCAGGATTGTCTGTGGTTTTACCTACAGGTCTTCATGTCACAGGATGAGGCAGCTTCATCCTGGAGCCAGTTCCTAAATTCCACATGAAAATTCAGAAACACTGGGGGAATTTTTCCCTTAGAGAGGGTACTAGGAATCTCTTGTCTCTTGCAAAAGTCATGCATGGGAATGGTTTATTACTAAAACACCCCAAGGCAGTGTTCGAGCCATGGTCCTTTCTGATTCCATAGACTTCAACTGTTTTGGAACAGCAGTTTCAGTATAACGTAACATGGACAGCTCATAGCAGCTCATAACTTTCCGCATTCCACTTTGAGGTTAACAGGGTTT
The DNA here is from genome assembly GCF_015227805.2 of Hirundo rustica. Lineage (NCBI taxonomy): Eukaryota > Metazoa > Chordata > Aves > Passeriformes > Hirundinidae > Hirundo > Hirundo rustica. Next base: position 72,099,380 of record NC_053454.1, on the reverse strand, counting down.
TATTTGAGTGTGCTGATTCTGATTTGCTTGATAACCCTGGCTGCAGCTGCTGCAGCTGGGATTGTCAAAAGCTTTCTGGATGAATACCTGGACTTCAGCATAATGGAGAAAAGTCCATCAATTGCTCTGAAGGTTTTTTTCTTTTAAGAAGTAAGTAACGTGGATATTTTGCCTGAACCCCCAAAAGATGATAAGCTACATGTGAATAAAACATCAGAGCTCTTTCCTAATGGCCCATTGCAATGTAAAATGCATGCTTTTCCTGAGCTGTTTACACTTCCTCCTTTCCCTACACTCTTGGAAAAGTTAGTAAGAAAAGACAGAAGGTCACGTCACATCTAAATTTGCAATTAAATGTTCTCTTTCTCCATATAGTATTGCAACCCCAGAAACTAATCATATAAAACTAAACCCATTAATTCACTGAGTAATATAGTTGCAACTGGCAATGAGCCCATCTTACCCATTGTCCTTCAGTTTTGCCAGTGCTTCTGTATCTTCCTGCACTGCTCCTCCTTTCCCTCAGCCATGCCTTCTGTTTTGTGCAAATGTAAAAACACTTCCATGCAATATGCTGCTGCAAGATCCCCATTTTCCAAGTATATCCAATCCCAGTGCTGCATAAGCGTACATGGAAACACTGCTTACTTCAGAAAAGCGTTTAAAGCTTCACTTGGCCCTGCTTCTACAGAGGACTTTTATATTTTGGAATGTACTTACAGTTCAACACATGCTCAAACAGTCTTCTTGTAGAAGTGGGGCGCTCCCGCTTCTGGGGGTGGGCACATCCCAGTCCTCACAGGAAGGCTCCTGAAGACAAGCTGTGCCCAAAACACGACACCTGAGAAGCAGAGAGCCAGCCCAGACAAAAAGAAAACACAGATGCTCGTGTTACAATTGGATGCACTGCACAGTCTCCCACCAAGGCACAGATGGCTGGGGTGTGAGAAAGACTACACAGACGTTCCCGGATTCCTAAAGAATGACCACAGCTATGGGAATCATAAAGGCACAGTGAAAAGTAAACAGACTTTAAAAACAAATTTCTGCCAGAAGAAGGAAAAGTCATGGCTTACCACTGTGAGCTCAAAATACACCAATGACCAATTTCAATGTAGAAGAACAGAGATACAAGGCCACGCCTCTTTTGGCAGCTCCTGGTAATTCAAATTATTTAAGCAATGCTGACTGTACTCATGAGAGACCCAGCAGGAAGAAACCCACCTTGTCATGCCTCTGGAGACACGATTTGGCCAAAAATGCTGCACATTTATAGTGGTGTTCAGTCAAACCCATATAATGAACATGCTTGTTGTCTCTCCGTAGTGTACCGAGGTTGATGACCAGACCACAGGATAATTGAGAGGTGGATCAGAGTCATAGTAACCTTTCAAATTAAAAAGGTGAACACATGCCAGTGGGGCTGGAACAAGATGATCTTTAAGGTTCCTTCCAGCTGAAGTTATCCTGTGATTTTATTAAGTTAGCTCATGATAAAAAGACATGGCCTAGTGCCTGCAGGTAGCAAAGGCTGAAATGGCATTGAAAACCCTAAGATGAAACAAGTACAAAGATGCAAGGCCTGAGTCCAACAATGTTTGCTGAGGAGAAAAGGACAGATCGTGATGGTGAACAGGCTGGAGTTGACACAGCTGCAGAAAGGGCGGCTCTCCATCACCTGCCTTCGGGGTGAAAGTACGTCAGGGCCAGATTTAACAACCACAGAAATCATCAGAAATTCTTCCACTAATTTTCCTTCCATGGGCTGAAATATGAAAAATCCACTTACCAACCTGCCAGTGGTGCCTTCAGCCAGTCACAGTGTTGGAGGTTAGGATTTTTATTTTTTTTTTCCCCCCCTTTGGGAATTTTCTCTCATTTTTTTGCCTAAGAGGTCATAATGACGATACTTATGAGCTAAAAGATGTGGCTGGTAGGAGGAGGAAGGGGAAGGGTGCAGTTTGCTACCATCTCCCATTTACCCATTTTCTCCAACTTCTATGTCCAGCTATGCGTTTCCCTTCTTCCCCCCTACCTCATCTCCACCTTGTCTCCTCCCCTGAAAGCACCTCCCCACTCCCTATTTTTGTTCCCAGCACAGAATAAACACGAAAGGTTGGCTCTGCCACCTCCAACAGAGCCAATTAAGGACCAGCTTCCCTGTAGCATCTGCCTGAGCTCAGGCCGCTCCTCAGAGCACAGGAAGCTTTGGGAGCCCACCTTGCTGGAGAAAGGGACACCGAGGCAGGAGGCGGTGAAGCGCATCCCACGCCACAGCTCGTCACAGCACTCTGGGCTCTGCCGCACAGGGACAGCCGCTGGGGATGCAGGGATCCGCTGGCTGCTGACCCTGCTGGAGCAAGAGGGGCGTCCTGGGATGGGCCAACCCAGCCTGTTACTGCTGAGGTCTAACACCTGTGACTGCACCAGGTGCCCCGAGGCAGCCATACAGAAAATGCAGGGCTGATTCAGACCTGCCTGCACGAAGCTTCCCTCCCCTCCGCGGAAAATTGCTCACTGAGACGCAAGAGTGGGGCAAGACATGATCCATATACACCAGGTATATGACTCATATAACCATCTTTTATTTGGATTTCTTTTTTTTTTTTTTTTTTTTTTTTTCTCATTTGTTCTTGTTTTGTTTCTTTTTTCTTTAAAAGCAGTGTGTTAACATCAGGTATTTTTCTATGTTTTCAGACTCTGTACAGGTCTTAAAAGGAAATAAGCAATGCTTAATGTACAAAGTAAAACCAGAAAACTAGAAAAATCTGAATAAAATGGAGCAAGTTGCTGTCAGGGATACAGTACAAATTAGTAATTAGATGTCATCTGAAGTGCAATACCACTGCAGTAAGGATGAGTCAAGGAATGAAATAAAAATACTCTATTTTAAACAAACAGTATATATATATATATATAATATATATATATTTATATGTATATATTTTACAGATAGTAGACCCAGTGATATCTGTAGAATTGTAAAAACATATTTACAAATGACTTTTTTTTTAAAACATTACATATACATCAGCACCATAGTAAGAAAGGGAAAAAAAACAAACCAAAAAACCCAGTCAATCCAAATCTAATAAAACCTATTCCCTAGTACTTGATCCCAGTACGGAGTATTTGGAGGAAGCTTTACAAGACAACAGAGACTCGTCTTCCCCACCATTTATCATCGAGGCCTGTATCTCCCCGAAGCTCGCACGGTGGTCGGTGTGCGTTCCTAAGTTCCCTTTCCCACCTCCGCGCTGAGGTGAGCCCTGACCGCTCTCACGCAAGGCACGGGCGCCGTGCTGTCCCCAGCGCCGTCCCCTGCCCAGCAGGGCGGCTGCCCCCTCCCCCTGTCACAGCTCTGTCACACAGGTGTGTGCCCCGTGCTCACGCTGACACACACACGGAGCCACGGCTCCCTTCAGGCTGCTGCTTCTCCCAGCGTTTGCTGATCCCTTCCATTCTCACCAAGAGATGCTGACCCAGAGGATGAACCCAAAGCTTTGGCTGGTGCTCCCTTCCACTGAATTAGGGCCCGACCTGGCTCCTACGGAAGCAGCAGGCATGCTAACCATGCTCGTCATCCTCAGCAGGAGCTGGAATCAGGCCTTGTGCTGTATTTTAGAAAGGGGTCAGCTAAAAGAGACGCCATTAAAGCCAGTTTTAAAAGTGTAGCAGTCAGGGCAGGCTGGATGGATGGCTCACCTTGAGCACATTAAAAATGCAGCTTGTCTGGCTGCACTGCAGCATTTAGAACAGGTAATTCCCCCCCACCAGGCAAGCCCAGCAAGGGAAATTGCTCAAAAGAGAGCCTCAATGGGGCACTGAGATGGTTCCAGACTCCTTTGCTCTCCCTCTTTCATGTGATGCATGCCTGTGCTCCACAGGGAAAGGCAGGACGTGAAACGGCCAAGCGCCAAGGCCCTCAGCCTCCACGGAATTCAGGGGCTCAGCTGGGCCCAGGGAGAGCAGCACAGAAGGAGGTGATCAGGAGCTGGGGAATTGGGACCGGCGCTAGTACACTGCTGCAGAGCACGACTCACGGCTCCCAGAGGCCAGGGCTAGGCCAGAGGGTGCTAAAGCTCTGGACTGTGGGTCATGTTAACATTTTTTATATGCAGAATTATATAACCTGATAAGCAGCTCTCAGCTGAAAACACTAAAGAGGTAATAGGTTCCAGAAAACAGCCTCCAACTGCAGTTTGGGAACCCTGCTGTACCTACTCAGAACGGCTGGTGACTTCAGCGTTGTGTGAGATCCATCACAACTTCACCACAGGGCTGCCCGGCCCTGGTGCAAGCAGTGGGGATATTGATACATCCTTGTTACCTAAAACCTTATTTGGGCAGATCCCATGTTTGTAGTATCAATTATTTTACCCACTCATGAATGTTCTGTACAGTGGCCCTTCACTGACTCCTGTTCTTCAGGTACTGCAGTGGATTTTATTCCAGCAAACCAGAGAGATTAGACCACACATCTGCTTAAAACTGATTGTATCACATCGAGAGTCCAGACACCCTGGGGTAATACTAGCTGCCAAACCTGCACTTTTCAAGAGGGGAGGAGAAAGTCTTCCTGTGGTGCCAAACCCTCACTGTGATGTTTTCTCATGCCTGTTTTCAACTCTCCTGCCTGGCCCTTTGTGGCTTGCCTGAGGAAAAAAGTGCAGCCAGCTCAGCTTGCTTTACACTGAAGGAATGGGAGGGGAAGGGAGTGAACTGAGAACATTCCAGGGATGAAGGAGAGGGAAGGACCAGCTGAGGAGCTCTGCTAATGTCTCTTGGTACCTCTCAGCCCCCTTAAACACCCCAGGCAGCTGGGCCATGCCAAGTGCTCTGACTTGGGAAGAACTATTTCAAGTCTCAAGGGGACTAAGCAATTCATTAAGTTAACCCGCCACTAGGCTGTCTCCAGCAGCAGTCACATTATCAATCTGCCCCCACAACACTGCCAAATTTATGTTCTTCTACGCTTGTAGTGGGGTTTATCGCTCTGCAGTGGAAACGGTGACCTCCCTGTGATTGTTTAGGGTTGTCACACGAGTGTTGCGCATTCCCTCGGGACAGCCCACGGCCAGCCCCATGGCCTGGCTCTCCCAGACCTGCTTGCCCCCGGGGTTAAGCCTGTTTCTGACCAGGGCCTGTGCAATGGCACCTGGATATCTGCAGGCTGTGCTCCCAGCTCTTGCATCTGCTTCCCTGGAAGCTGCAATGTGCACAGCCGTAGAGGGTGGGAGATATCTGGACCACCCCACCCCACCCCACCGTGCAGTGAAGCCTTGTTTCAAGTGGGGAGAGAACGGATATTCCCAGCCAGACGCATCAGCTGGCTTTTCCAGTTTCCCCATTCTTCCCCCCACACACACAGAGTGGGCGCTGCCACGCAACGAAGCTTGCTTGGTGACAGTTTAGGGATGCCGATGTTTTCATTGTCCCCTGAATCTTCCAAAGTTGGCCACAGATCAGCTTGGTTCGCACAATCAAAACCAAAAGAAAACAAAATGACCCCAAACCAACACAAACGAAAACCAACAATCCAGGGGTGGGGAGAACATCTGACTCCCTCTTTGCCTGTTCAAACATAACAGAACGTAACCAAAGCTCCAGACTATACAATCCCATTCACTGGGGGTTTCCAAACAACTCATCAAGTTCTTGAATCCACTCATCCCCTGGTCCGTTCTTAATAATGGAGTCTACAAGGTCCGTGCCCTCTGCTAAACCGGAGAATGACGGCCCCGCTCCTCCATTACTGTAGCTGTAAGACATGTCCTGAGCGGCATTCCTCTCATAGGCCTGACCCTGGCCGCTCTGAGCAAAGGTACCGCCCGGCATCTGCTGCGTTGGGGGCTGGCTGAAGCCCGACATGGCGGGCACCCCTTGGCTTATTGCTGGCATCACCATCGGCCTGGCCTGGCCGCCTGCCTGCTGCCCGGGGAGCGGCTGCAGTAATTGTCTCCCCAGCGCTGGGTTCAGGGCTCGCACTGTCCCACTCGCGTCCACAACCGACTGATTGAGCCCCTGTGGGAAGTGCTGCTTGGAGAGCCGCGGCTGCCCGGACGGCACGGCGTACGTGGTGCCGTTGTTGAAGGGCCCCATTTCACCACTAGTCCTCCCAGGTATGCCTTGCAGGCCTCGCTGCTGCCAGTTCTGCGTTCCTTGAGGGACGGTCCCCATCAGGTTTTGAAGCCGTGGCGCTTGCGGCCTCGGCAAGACCTGGCCCACGGGTCCTTTCATCGGCTGCTGATGCTGGGGGAGAGCGGAGTTTACCAGCATGTTCTGACCAAAACTGCCAACCATTCCCACCGCTTGTCCAGAGGCAGGCTGCCTTGCTCCCTGGCCTGCGCTGTGTGCCATGTTCATGCCGCTTTGGTTTGGGTGCTGCATCATTTGGCTCATCCCTGTGCTCATGCTGTACATTCCTGGCTGGCTGGAAGAGGCGTTGCTGTAAGGAGTCACGCCCATATCCGACTGGCCCGCAGTGGTGGGCAGCGTGCTCGGGGTCTGGGAGGGACCCATGGCCATCATGCTCGCGTTCTGGGCCATCATTCGGGATGTCCTCATGCTCTGGAGCGCTACTTGGTTTCTCACAGCCGCTATATCCTGGGGTGAACCTGCACCAAAAAGGGAGGAAGGTAAGAAAAAGCCCACAACCCTGTAAATCTTAATTAACACACTCTCTTGCATAAGAGGGAATCTGTAGGATCATCCTCGGAGGCACTCATCTTCTTCAGCTACACCTAAATCCAGCTTCTGGCGAGCAAACGGGAAAACTCCTGCCGGTCTTCTTCATTAGCAGCAAAGCAGCTGAACTTCAGTTTACCGTTCGAAGGTCTCTTTTAGATATCTCCATTGTCTTTCAAAAGTAAGCCTTGAAAATGGAAATGTCAGTCTCAGAAGGCCAATCAATTTTTTTAATAGCTCAGGAGGCATAAATGAATGGATTTTCTATAGCACTGCTACTGATTAATTCTACGGAAAGAAGAAAAATCGGGTTTTTGTGGACAATTAAAGCAGGGAGAGTGTATTAGTGAATCGATACTATAAGCACATTTTACTTCACCTTAGGCCAGTGATGGGAAACCAGAAAATCCTAGCCTTGTTAAATTCCGCACTGTGACAGATAACCATGCTTGTGTCTTACATTCAGGGGTAGGGGGGAGCTATTGATTTCTGGGAAGCCGGTACGCTTCTATATGCACTATCTTTATTTAAAGACAATTACCTGGAGCTCAGATTATGCCATGGATTCATCGTGGATTTGAGTCACTACCAAATGCAATGGTCAGATTTGAGTCACTAACTAAACAGTCAAATTCTTCACATTTGAGTCACTGACTAAATACAACACTCGGCAGGTGAAGCTCGGAGTGTATGAGGCGCACAACGGCTCCAGGCTCAAATGTTATTAAAGGCCAGGTGTAAATATAAAATCACTACTTAAGAGTTCAGAGCTGTACAACAGAATCTGAATGTTCTTCCATCAGCCCCTATTTGTTGTCCCTCAGTGGCAGACAACAACCCTGAACATCCATGGGGGGCGGATAACACTGGTCCCTGGTATTGATGCTGGCTTGCTTTCCATGAGAAACGGCTCTGGATAAAGGAAGCAACATTTCTATAGGTGTCATTCTATTACATAACGCAGAGGTTGGCTACAGCTCCACTTTTTGCAGCACCACGAGCTTCTGGTGGGTGCTTTTAGCTGCGGCACACAGCTAAATGAAACATTTTGTAGCATGAAGTGAGACAGTCTGGATCGCACTGGAACAGGCCACATGTAGTGGCAGCTTTTACTTTATTCATGCTATCAAACTGCTTTCTTAGTGATTGGCACTGGGGTTCCCTTGATTTTTCTTAACTTGGATCAGCTCCTTCCATGATTAGAAACAGTCTTTTTACTCCAGCAAGTGCTTAAGATACAGATAATGTTAAAATCTTAATGCATCTTTAGCTATTTGTTTAATTGAAAATGGCAGTTGAAAAGCTCCAAAGAAGTCGCTAACAGCGAGTGGCTCACATACTACTTTTGTTAACTACTGTACTTGGCATAAGTGACAGGAGATCAGACAAGGAGTAGTTAAAAGAGAGATGCAACAGATTTCAAGGTTTTAGGCCACCTTCCGGTCTCCTTTACACACAACCTACTGCACTGGATTACATTTATGAGACTAAAAAGGAAAAAAATGGTGAGCTATTTAAATTAGCTCATTTATGAAAATGGATTCCTTGCTCTGTCATATTAGCCTGAACTCTCTTCCCTGTTTCTTTTAAATAATACATACAAAAGGCAGTGTCTCAAAGAAGCACGAGTGCAGAGAGATTGTATGTGGACGGCTGTGCACACACTTCATGATTTTGGAAATGAATTATTGGGGAAAAAAGTAATTTCATACAGAACGTATGGTGCCAAAGATAAAAATGAGGAGGTGATTAGAGGAAGCCACCCTGATATATGCCAGTAGGAGATGTGGCTGCCTGTTCACATCCTGGGAACCAGAATGGCAATGTGAAATGTCCAGAATTGCCTCCCTTGTTTTCTGTTGCATCTACATGATATTATCATGAATATACAGCACAAGCGTGTGTGTTCATCTCATGCCTATATAGAAATTATGGTTAGTGGAGACATCCAGCTGATGCTTTGCACCTAAAAAGCTCAAAATTAACTTCTTTTCCTGAGCCAAAATGAGCGCACTTGCATTCTTCAGTTACCTGGAAGCACATCAAAATAATACTTGTGCTTCTTTTGAGATCATTAAAAAATTCTCTATTTACATGTCACTGTGTTTCCCACACCTGACATTTATCAGTCCCTTCCCCAGATAAGCATGACTTCTCGGAAATTCTCTGCTCATCGAATTAGATACAGTGGGGAATGAAGGAGGAGCAACAAAACCAAGATACAGTCAGAAATGCTGGCAAGGAAAAAAACCTCTTAAGAGTAGAGGCCAACAAGATGAATCCATGAATGAATCCATGACATCTGGATGTCAAAGAGGAAAAGCAAATGTAAAAAAAAAAAAAAAAAAAAAAAAAGAAGCAAACAGTTTTCACTGAAGGGAGCAGAAAGGAAAAGATAAACTTAACTGAATACTGAATATGCTAACTTGGGCATTCCCCTTTGGTAAAATACGTGGTGTGTGCAACAGCCTGCATTCCTCTTCCTCTTCTGGCACACTGCTTAAACCCTAGGAGTCACAAACTGCACAACCTTTCACACATTTGCTACCTCAAAGGCACTGACTCCGAAACAGGAAAAACAATTTGACTTTTACCTTGGAATTGGTTGACCTGTTGCACTGGATACGGGCCTCGCTGTTGGTGCAGATGCTGCCGAGGCAAATGTGACTGCTGCTGCATCTGCTGAAAATGAAGGACAGAAAGAAAGCAGAAGAGAAAGAGATGGTTAGTTAATTAATTAATTAATTAATGGGCTGGTGGCAAAACTGCAGAACTTGCAGTGGTTCTTATCTGGTGAGGTGTTCTGGAGAGACAGGCAGAGTCTTCTGGAGAGTCCTCCTGAGTACTCAGGAGCGCTCATACTCTTTTTGGCTCAAAAAGGAACGTGCACTGAGGCCAACATCATCGCTCCTTACTTACAGCCATTTCATCCTGACCCCTACAGCTTAGCTGTCTTCAGGCAGAAAAGAGAGGGAGGTACGTGAACTAACTCTGCTCACCTAGGTCTAAGGGAAACTGTAGCCACAAACACACGCTTTCCTTTCCTCAGTTCTGCCAAGGTCCAGAGGTTTGTGTTCCCGGTGCAAGCCTTTGCTCCATGCCTGCACTTTCAACACTCAGCTGCAACGGTTACTGCATCCTGAACCAAGCACTGCAGCCTTGGAACGTTCCTGAGCCAAACCAGAAATGGATTACTAAGGCATGTTTCCTTTTGTGCCTCAGTGAATGATATTTGGGGAGTGGTGACTGCAAAATGCTCCCTTGATCCAGACCACATTGCTCCGCTGTGGTTGTTTTCTATGAATACTTGTGAATATTCTAAAACAGAATCAAGGGCTGATTATAGAAACAGAGCTTTCAGATGCTAAGGTGTACTCAACTAAGCGCTTACTGAAAGGGCATGTCTTGGAGCATCATCTGCAGCTGTACAAATACTGTGTCCAAAAGCAGTGATGTGTAACAAAGGTGTGAGAATGGCAGAGATAGGAAAGAAGGAAGTACTGCATCCCTGCATTCATAGCTGTGTGTTACACACCAGCAAATGGAAAGAGGGGCTCTCCTTAGGCACAAACTACCCCAAAGCTAGGAGCCTGAGGACTGTGACTTTACCACTTCTCATCTCTGAAAAGTGTGTCAGCACACTTGACAGCCTCAGCTTGGTGGCTTTTTAACACTTTTAGGCTCGCCTTCAGCATCCAAGTCACTGACTGGCTCTTGGCTTAATGCATGTGAATTGGCCCAATCCACGGGATGCATTACGGCATCCTTACTCTCAGGCACTTGTTCATGCTTGAATCAGTTCAGGCATCTTTATCCTAAATGTTTCTAGGAGCATCCTTCCTGTTCACTGAGAGTAAATCTTTCTGCTTCTCAGGAGCAACGAGACAAAGGTGGGAGACAATCTGTATTTCTGTGGTTACGTGGCATGCATGTGTTCAAACACAAATTTAAGCATAGGGCCTTAAGCTGTTTTTCCTTAGTAAGAGAGGAGAAGCAAAACTTAAAGCTGCTGCTGACCTACCAGAGCATTATCTAAATAACAATAGGGGGCTGCAACTTTAAACTTGAGTATGATCTTGTAGGAACTCAACAGTGTGACTTTCCACTGGCTTTCTCTTGGGCTGCTTTAAAACTAAAGCTGAATCAAACACACACCACTGCTCAGACTGCGTAGTTTAACATCCATATTGCAAAGTACAGGAGCTCAGGAAGCCAGGTGACAGCTCCAATGCAGCTCTTCCACACCGCCATTGCCAGAGGTGGTTTTACTGTCCTCCCACTTCAGTCTCTGGTTCTCCCCTTGCTGCTCTCTCTCCCTTATATGACCTAATTGCTCCTACTGGCACTCAATAACCAGATTAAGGAATTGGCCTGGGTGAACAGTAACATTTTTCTTTACTAATGTCCATTCTTTCTCCGAGATCCCTGTGCAGCTGTGCGCAGATTTTGCCAATGTAAGACCACAATCGGAGCTAGGGGAGAGGACCTGTGACTGTAACTGCAGCTGAGTCTGCTTCTGCTGGAGTGAATGCACCATTAGATGCCAGGCTAGGAGCTGACTTTTCCAGTGCCTAAAATCCAACGTGACTATCCAGTCCACCACTGGAAACTGGGTGATATTTGCCAAGCTAACGGTAGGACTGATACAGTTGCCTATTCTTTGACAACCATCGCTGAAATACCCTGAGAGGACCCGCAGAGAGAGAATCCCCGAATCTAGAGGGAAGGGCTGGTGCTGCACTGTCCGTAGCGCTCACGCTCATCCCAGCACGCGTCGGAGGCAGACCGATACTGTACCTGCTCCGCTAAGATCTGCTGCTGCTGCTGCTGCCTCTGCTCTCGGAGAAACTGCTGTTTCTGCTGCTCCATCACATGGAGCTGCGCTCTCTGCTCGATCAGCATCTGCTTCATGATGGCTGCCTGGGGCTGGCTCCCGAGGAAGGGCCCCCCGGAGCCGGTGCCCGTGACTATGCTGCCGGAGCCGGCCGGGACAGAAGGCTGCATGGGCCCCGCGGGCCGCGACAATCCCACCTGGTGCTCCTGTGCAAAGAGAGAGGGAATGCCTTGTAACTGGGTGCTCCACAGCGGAGGGAAAGCACTGCTCGCCCAGCTGAGGAGGCACAGGGGCTGTGGGTGAAGCCTGGAGCCTGGAGAAAGCGAGTCCTTGGAAAGATGCTCATGGCTTGTGACCGAGCCATGGACTGCTCCCTGCAGGGAATAGATTCCTCTTTTCTCATGGAATTCAAAGCCCCTCGGGTAAAGCGGGAGCACTTTATAATTAATTAATAGTGAAATAATGAAGTTGAGAGCTAAGTTTTTTTTCATGCTTCAGAGTCATGTTTTTCTAAATTTTTCTCCCTTCTCAAGGAGACAAGTATATTTTCTCTTTCTTTCCATTTCCCTCTCTTTGTAACAGCAATTTAACGTAGCCCCCTGGATCGAGGAGCCAAGGTCTCAGGTGCACACAACGAACAGTGGGAGCTGGCAGCACTAATTCTTCTCCAGAACCTCAGGATTTAACCCCATTATGTGTTTATTCAAGATTTACATCCTGTAGCCCTGGTGTGTGTGTGGCTGGAAGGAATCAGGGCAAGCGCCTTCCCTGCACACACCTCACTCTCTCTTCATGTTCTAAATCCGATTTGGGGGACGGGATCCGGGTCGGGATCAGCGGAGCCCTCCCGGCGCCGCGCTGCCGGCAAGTGGCGCTGCCGACCCGCGGCGGGGCCGGAGCGTTCCCGGAGCATTCCCGGGGAGCGTTCCCAGAGAGCATTCCCGGGGGAAAATTCCCGGGGAGCGTTCCCTGAGAGCATTCCCGGGGAGCATTCCTGGAGCATTCCCGGGGAGCGTTCCCAGAGAGCATTCCCGGGGGAAAGTTCCCGGGGAGTGTTCCCGGAGCATTCCCGGGGAGCATTCCTGGAGCATTCCCGGGGAGCGTTCCCAGAGAGCATTCCTGGGGGAAAGTTCCCGGGGAGTGTTCCCGGAGCATTCCCGGGGAGCATTCCCAGAGAGCGTTCCCAGAGAGCGTTCCCGTGGACTGTTCCCGGGGAGCGTTCCCGGGAGGGGTCCCCATCTTCGAGCCGCCCCCACCCAGGGCAAAAGCGACTCACAGCACCACCAAGGCTTCCCTAGAGACACGGCCCGGCACCACGCCGCCCTTGATGCCGTATTTGAAAACCAGCGAGTGCGTGCCCGGTCCCTATCTCGGCTGTAAAGAGCCCGTAGAACCTCTTTAACTGAGGACTGGAGACGACAGGAACTTATTCAAAACCGCTGACTTGATGGAAAGGACCTGTGTCACTTGAGCATCCTTCGTGCAAAACCTGGCGGGGTGAGGTTCAGATTCACCCGCCCCACCGGGCGTTTGAGTTATGTCAGTCACTGCGTGACCTGGGCGTACAGAAAGGCGATCTTGCAGCACCCACTCCAACCCAGACAGGGAAGGGGTTAACTTCCATGCCGGAGTGTAGCTTGGGGAATGAGGATCAGCCTTTCCGCATGAAGGTCAGGCTTTCAAGGACCCTCCTGAGGAAATAACAAAACACAATTTGTCCACATCTCTGCTTTGCACAGATACTCCCTGAAGGGCTCTCTGCTGAAAGGCAGCTCTCCGATATTTAGGTTCTTTCCCCTTTCAACATCTGTCTTGGTTTGAAAGTTCTCTCCCTGTTCCTCTTCCCACTTCTCCCATCACCCATTGCACTTTAGAACCCGGTCAAGCGCAGTCCCTGCAGCATCCTAAGGGCCAGGGCTGCAGCAGTGACTGGGTCTCCCCCAAGCTGGGGTCAGGGAATTGCTAAAGGATCCCTCAGCTGCTTCTGCACCGAACCCTTCACCCACCCTGTTGCTGAGCTCCTGCTTCCTCTGCTTTGGGGGGACACACACATTTATTGCCTGTCTCCAGCAGAGCTGATGGCAAAGGCTTTTTTCTACCACCCCCTGGCCCTCCCCCAGCTTCTGATGAAGTCATCAAGCTACCAGTTGCATAACTGATGCACAGGACTATCCTGTGTTATACTGGGATATGGGCCAACTGCTTCCATTTATAGACAAAAGCAGGGCCATGCTGCCAAATAACGGAGCCTTTGCTGCAGCCACTACCCGGCAAAGGAAAAGGAGGGGAAAAACCCCAGGAGCCACAGGGCATGCTGTGAAGTGACATCCCGTGGAGCTTCCCCTGCGAGCTGCCTTTGGGGCTGCAGCCCAAGTCCTCGCTGAATTGCTTTCAAAAAATCATAAAAAAATTTCTTCCTACAGAACTCCTGTCCTGGCTCTTAATGCACGCACAGCTATAGCTGAGGGACACGCTCACCCCAAGAGGAAAGCACTCCATTCTCTGGTGGATTATGTTATACATTGATTCTGGAGTTTAGAAGGAAGAACCTTTTGAGAGGAGCCCCACCAGGTGATGTGAGCCTGGTGCACTGTGCAGCAGCTGAAGGAAATAGGGACATTAGCACACAGGTGTCACTTCCAGTGTTGTGTGTTTAGTCATTTCAAGGTTCATCATGAAAACTTCCTGTTTCTGTTAAAGCCAGGCCTTCATCTAGACCACCCTCCTGCTCAGAACATTTCTTCTCCTTTCCTTTTTTTCCTTGGCAAAAGCTCTTCCCAGCTGATGATGAAAGGCCCTTCTGAGATCACTGGGAGCAGCCCTGGGTTGTGTGTCCTGAAAATAAGAGCACAGCCCGGGCAAAAGGTCTCTGCAGGCAGGAAAATGCCCTCTAGCACCTGGGAGCAGAGCTCTTTCCCCAGAGCCTGGCACTGCTGTTATCCTCTGAGGGGCGTGTGTGCAGATGACACCTGGCAATGGGCAGTGTGGCAGGGAGCTGGGGATGGGGGAAGCAACCCCGGGCTCTACAGGGCTGCCTCTTACAAGCCATGGCAGATCCAGTCCCAGATGCTGTCTCACCACAGGAGCAGAACACCAAGTCAAGCAACTCAGGCTAAGTGCAGCACTTCCACACTTGCAGAGCTTAAAAACCAAAACTAATCCAAGCTTCACTGACAACCCTCTTTGCTCCTGCTCTCTCCTCCTCCTACAGCACCCTGGGCCTTCTTGCCCCTAGACTTCCTGCTCCTCCTCCTCATTCAATGCTTGCTATCCCTTTCTCCTTCCTTCCTACACCCTCTGCCCAGCCTCTGCATTGTCCTTTCTCCACCAACTGGCACTGCTGCCTCTTGCTTCACTCTCCAGACACCCCCGTCAGCACCCAGCCTGTCGCTGCACGTCACCCACGCTGGTCTCCCCAGTGGCCCACGCTCCCAGCTTGGCTCACCCTGGAGCTCCCAGGGATGTGCAGCAGCAAGGGCACTGCCCAGCTCTTTCCCCCAGGGCCCTGTGCTCACCTGTGCACCCGTGTAAGGGGGTGCCCTGCAGGTAGTCCCTGAAGAGAGTGACAAGATGCCCTGAAAGGGGAAACACAGATTGTATTCTCAGGTTGTGACATCTGGGAAAATGGTACAATGTGATTTCTCATTTTTTCACTCTGGCTCCTTTTAACACCACCCAAAGCCACTGTGTGCTGCTCTCAGGATGCAAGCTGCTCTCTCCTGCTGACAGTGGCTCGAGCACAGTCACAGTCACTGTTCCAGTCGGGAACAGTGGTGCTGCAGCTCTGCTGCAGGGTCCTCACTGAGGGACAGGTGAAGCCAAGAGCTGGTTACATAAAGGGAGGATGGTGCCAAGACCCCTCAGCTGTGACACAGAACGAGTTCAAGCACAGGCTGGTCCTGCCTCAGCCTCCCGGGAGCCCTCCTGCCCCTGCAGCCTCAGCTGTCCACTTTTAAGGCAGCCCAGGACAGAATTAAGAGCTTGGCCCCTGGGAGCAAAAGCAGATACTGAAGGGGCCAAAGAGGTGCCTGTTCACTGAGCCAAAAAGCAGCCACTGTTTCCAAATGGTCAGCATAAACACACCTGGACAGGTTTGTAGAGCTGCAGGGCACCAGGCAAGATGAACTTTGCAGGGATCTGACTGCTTACCTAATGCCTCCACGGGAGTTGTCCCCTGTGGGAAAATCCAATCCTTAGTTAAGCAACAGGAAGATAAATCCTGTGTCCTCCCAGTGCTTTCCAGGGCTCTACTGGAGTGATGGAATACTGCACAGGAGCTCAGAGTAACGTGTGCTAGGTACAGTTAAAGGGTAACAAAGGGGAGTGGAAATGAGATTTCCCTCTTTGTCTCAAATCTTACGTGCCTCTTCCTTATCATGCAGTAATTTATTCCTTGTGCGTGTCATTCAATCCCCCGACTGCAGCCAAAAGCAGTCACACAATTTCCTTTCGGAGCAAGCAGAATGAGCACCGCCTGAAGCCCCAAGAACCGGGCAGGGCCACCCAAGCCTGCCCATTATCCCTCTGTGCACAGCCTGATTTAACTGGACCAGCCAGCTCTGCTCCTGCTCAAGGGCCAAAGTGGCACCTCGGGGAGAAGGGAGCTGCTCCAGGCAACGACCGGCAGAAATCAACAGGGGATGGGAATTCCACATCTGAGAACAAAAAGCCGAGAGACTGGAAAGCAGGGTGTGAATGTGTAAAACGGACAGACGGACAATTTCCCGTGCTGTTCTGTGTCACGTGAGCCAATGGATACTGAATATAAAAAGCAAACAGAAGCCAGGAGGTGGCTTATCTTGCACACCGCATCAGAAGAATGACACTAGAAAAATGTATACAATCAGACATCTACATTTTAGAGTCAGAACAGAAAAAGTAGACCAAAAAAAAAAAAAAGATTTGTGGCAGAAAATGCCTGCCAGCGAGTGACTTAAAGAGCTCAATCCATTTGGCTTACCACAAAAAGAACGGAGAGATGCTTTGACCATCGTGGATAAAAATACCTTAATGAGGGAAGAAATTCCATAAAGACCTCTTTTATCCAGTGAAGAAGGCAAAACCAGATACAAGGACTGGAAGCTGCAGACAGATTCAAATCAGAAAGAAGAATCACATTTTTACCCTCTGACTCCACTCCCCATCAGAAATGTCAGATCTCCACAATTTGCTGCCTTCAAGGATGAATGCCTTTCTGGATAAACACAACACCGGTGCAATGGAACGGGTGTGATGTACAAGGTAGAGCAGCACTGTCTGCCCTCGCCTGTGCACAGCCCTGAGCTGCTGCTGGGGACACAGGCATTGCCTGCATGTCTCTGTGTGTTAAGAAGGGGGATCTCCAACCTGTTACTGGGATCAAAAACGTTACTCCATTTCCATACGCTAGGTCACAGTAAAACATCATCTCTACCCAGTGTTTTCAGGGCAGCCTGAGAGCGCATTCCTATACTCCCCCAGAAATATTTCCACTGAATTCCGTGTAATGTCGTGACTTATTGTGTCTGGCAGGGATCTTAATCCTCTCTCTAAATCGGACTGCCCACAGCAAAGCCACCTTTCTCAGGATGGTACCATCTGACAGAGTAAGGGAATTACAAATCCATTCATTTCAGACTACTGGGGGGGGGTTGTTTTTTGCCTCAGAAAAAAACAGCGTATAGGACGAAGGGATGGAATACGCTGGTTCACAACTCCAGCTCCAGCAGCAGGCTCAGCAGAGCAGATTGCTTCACCTATTTCCTCTGTCATCCAGCCTCAGGGAGGGGCTGCAAACCTCTCCTCTCCCCCCAGGCCCCTGGTTGCCATGGTCTTTCATACAGTATCTGAGCAAACAAGATCCCTCTGATGTTTGACACCAGACCTCTGCATGCAGCCAATTTGTTTTCCTTTCACCTCTCTCCGCCTGCATCTCTCCTCCCTGTGTTTTCCATACAGATTATTCTGCCCACAGAACAAACAGGATCTCTCAGACTTTGGTGTATTTTTGTTTTCTGCTAGGAATTTCCCAATGTCTTCACTTCTGGAGATGAGGTAGGTAACAAAGGGCTCTAAAAGGGGCAACTGTTTTTCTAATACTGTTTAAGAGCTAAAGGCCAGCGAAGCTCTTCTCAAAGCCTCTGAGGAGAAAGGGCTTTGCTGGCACCTCCCTTCACATCCACTTCTGCTCCAGCCCAGGGGTTTAACTCCACAAACCCTGAGCACGACCAATGGAATTCAGGAACGACGGGGTTCAGGAATGCAGCATTTCAACAGAATGCCACTGAACTTCAACCACCCTAATAAAACCAGGCTCCTTTCCTCTTTTACAACTAATAGGTCTGATGATCTCTCCCTTCCTGCAAGAAAGAAACCTTTGCAGGGGAAATCATTCCTGCTTTCAGTTTTGTTTATCCCCACTTTCACCAGCATACCATAAGACCATGCTATGGAGTGTAAGGACGTAATGGTCGGGTTTGTGCGCTGAGAAGTAGTTATTTATCTCAACAAACTGTTTTCCTCATAATTGCAATTTTAATTGGTCTTATTATTTTTAGGAGGAAAAAAAAATAAGTGGATCAGCCCAAATTCAAACCAAAATCCTCTCTTTACATTCATATCCAAAAAAAGGAGAAATAAGCACTGGCCCCCAGGCAAGGCTGGTGGCAGGGAGAGAGGGAAGCAGAGCGATTATTTGATGAAACACTGAAGTGCCCAACCTTAAATTTTAGGCATAAATAAAGTGAAGGCAGTAATTACTCCCCTCAAAGACTGCTGCACGAAGCTGTGCCATCATGGCATTCCACAGTGTGCCCCACCACTCAGAAAGCAAGAGGGAACCTTCAGGGAGCAAAAGGCAGGAGAAAGGAGTCGAAAACCTGGCCCACGCCAAAGCTTTTCCATGCCACATCCCTGCTGCCTTCTCCCACAGCTGAGGGCTTCCAAGGATACAAATCAGCCCCCCAAGAGGAGCTGTGACTTGCCATTTCAATGCCAGCTCGACTCTGTCTTGGTAGATTTCCTGGGGCTTTGGAAACTTATCCTGGAGAAAAGTGAAGTGAGAGCTGAGCTCATGGAAGCCACTGGACCCTGAAAGCTGGTGCCTGATAGAAATTCTCCTGCTGCAGGTTTTAGCTTTAATCAATGCCCCCTTCAAGCCCATCCTGGAGCAGGAGGGAGGAAAGCTAATGCGAAGCGTAAGGATAATCGCGGCTAGAGAGCTCGTGGAAAGAGGGAGAGAAGAAAAATGGAAGATGAAAGCAGGCAAATGGTTTAAACAAACACTCACACAGGGCCAATGAAAGGGGGGAACAGAGGGAAAATGACACAATAAAAATAAATGCTGTAAGAGAAAGAAAAGCTTCTAAGCACACACAGGGAAAAATATGAGGCTTGGAAAAAGCAAAAGTGGAAGAAAAAGATGCTCTAATGGAGCTCTCTTGAAGTTAACACTCCCCATTATCAGGCAGCCCTTTTCCTTGTAATGGCCCGAGCCTGTACCACATTATCACCTTGGACCCCATGGAGCTCACTGGTCGTGGAGGTATTTTGAAGAGGCTGGCTCTAGCTCACGCCTAGCACAAGCTGCCTGAAGTCTCCTGTGGATGACTGCAGAGATTTTTCTTTTTTTTTTTTACTCTAGCTGTAATTTTGTTAAACTTCCTCTTGGCTGTTTTGTTTGAGCATAAACAAAAGGTATTTTTTTCACACTTAAAGGTGTTTTTCAGATCCTTTTCTCTGCGCTGTGATAAATTAAATCTTTCATTTTTAGAAATTCCAACTTGGCACTTGCGTTGCTCCCCAGCAAGCAGTGTGTAATTTGCCAAGCCTGAAAGAATCCTGGCTGAGAAATAAACACGGTGGGCCATATGCTCTCCTTCCCTTATGCAGGAAGCACCTCACCTCAGAAATCGGGAAGAGGCCGCAATCACCCCCACGGCGTTGCTTCCGCCGAGGCGAAAAAAAATAGCCACAGAAAGCTGTATGGCAAAGTAGCCCTCATCCTGCATGGCTGCAGGGACCTCTCCTGCACCGTCCCTGAGCCTGTGACCGGTCTCTGGCGTGGCAGGAACGCGGGGAGGGGTCGGGCAGCGTGCCTGCCAGGGCCCTGGCAGTAAAGCTGCGCTGTTTTCCTGGGTATTTCCTGGCGCTCTGCAGCTCTCAGCTGCTTCTGTGCCCTCAGGAGAGGGAGATCACACACCAGCAGGACCAGCAGGAAGCAAGAACTTCCCTCTGCTCTGTGCCCTCACAGGACAGTGAGGGAGAGGGGACCTTGGATGCCCAGTAACTCAGACTGCCGGTGGGCTTCAGCAGATTTACGAGCGGGACCGATAAAAGCATTGGTGCTTATGAAGAGTGTTCATCTGCACCTATTCATGCATAAATTCCGTGATCTCCCTCTGCCTGACAGTGACTTCAAAGAGCTGGAATAACTCCCTTGCCAGGTTTTGCACGTGCTTGTCTGTGCAGCCCCTCTGGAGGTGGGACTTCCATCTCAAATCAAGAGCCAGGGCTTTCCCAAGGGAAGTGGTCCATCTGCCTGGCAAAGCAACAGGATCTTTGCCGTGGTTTCACACAGCTAACCTCTGATAAACCCAGCTGGTTGGGATGGCACAACCAGGTGTAGGGTCTCATTAGCCGGTTCTTTTAACATCCTTCAACCCAAGCAACCCACACCACCTAGGTCCAGCACGTGAAACTCTTGCGATCTTTCTTCCCTCTTGGATGTGGCTCCCTCTGTTTACCCGAAGGAAAACCTCACAATTGAACCAATTCCCTTCGCAAGGCCTAACTCAGCTCAGGTTTTAGAAGAACTGACTTTATGCCTAGACTTCTAGGTCTCTAAGGCATAGCCCGCTTTGCTGATCAAGCCCTTATTAATGCTCTCTGAAGCTTTCTGATGGCCTGGATACTTCTTAAGCTTTAAATTTCCTTTTTTTTTTTTTTTTCCTCCCTCCACAACATGAATGCTTTTTTGGCCTCCTATGCTGCCATCTTCCTAAAGCCTACTTATCTTTTCCAGCTTAACTAGCCCTCCCAGCGTTACCCCAGCTGCCTTTTTGCAGCCTTGGATTCACTTCTGAAGCCCTGCCTTCACTGGAGACAGGTCTCAGCGCCTTAGCATTGTGTTGATCTCTCCTGTGAGAGACTTGAAGCAAGACATGATCTCCCTCTACCCCCACTTCCCATCCTGCCCAGCTCTCTGCTCCTGCCCACAGAGGAGGTGGCCTCATCAGTGGTCCCCAGCCCTTATTCTTGTCCTGGCAACCTCACTGTGTCCTCTCTTCTCATAGCTCTTGCCCCCATCTGCCTTCTCCTTTTTTATATCTCGCCCTCGTCTTGCTCTTTCCCATTGCAGCACAAGATTGCTCTATCTTAATGCTTTTAAAAAAAATAAATTCAAACAACCCTTGACTCCTAGCGACTCTCCAGCTCTCACTCCCTATCTCTTCTCACTGTCAGCTCTAAGATTATTGAGTCCACTGCTGCTGATTTATATGATTTAGACTGAATTTAGGCTCCATCTCCAACAGATTCTTTTTCAAACAGGCTTTCACATCTCTCCTGTCACAGAACTAGAATCACAGGGTTTCTAATTTTCTTTGTCTGGCTGCAGCTCTGCACTACACCCGGCTCTCTATCATAGCCTGTCAGCTCCTTCTGGAAATCTGCTCCTCCTTTCCCAGTGCTCCTACTTGACTCCAACACCTTCCTTTGCTTGCTCAGGGTTACTCAAACTAGTTTGCCACTGCTCACCCTCCCACCTGCTGCTGTTCTGTGGCTCTGTGTCCTCCACCCTTGTCTCCTTTCCTTCTCCCTTGTGTGTCAGAGTGAGTTCTTCCTCTGTGCGCATTCAGGAACCTTCTCTGCACCAGTGACTCACCAACCTGCCTCTCTGTCCCTGGCCACTTCCTGTCTGTTCCAACTAAATTCATGCCCTGCCTCTGGGATTATCTTGTGGATATCTGTCAGCTCCCTAGGCCTGCTCTCCTTCCTGTTCCTCAGTCCCTGTGGGCACCACCATGGCCTGGCTGTCACTCAGTCCATGGCGTGGTTGTTATCTGTGCCCCCACGCTCTGTGCAGTCCCACAGCCAGGCTCCCACTGCCTCACACCCTGACACTTGCAATCTTACCCTGCTTGTAGACTGCCCAAGTTCTGCTGTCCTGCTCTTTTTTTCTTTTTTCTTTTGCCTGTCATCCTGCCTGTGCCTTCGCTCTTCTTGCCGCCCTCTCTTGGATTCCCTTTACTCTGGATTTCCACACCCTCCCTTGCTCCCAAATTCAGCTGCAGCATATGCCACCTCACACATCATCTCTTTCACTTGCTGAGACTTTCTGTCACCCCATCACAACCCACTCTTTTCCACATGTTACATTTCAGCTAGAATTCTGTGCCTTCACGCTTTCCTCCCTGCTGGATGTCATTCTTGGGAGGAGAGTCTCCAAATCACACAAACCTGACCCTGAACTGTGGCCCCAGTATAGTTATATTTGTAGAAGTTTCTGTCTCCATGATGTCCAGAAGTCTTCTGTTTCCTTGTTCTCCCTGGTGCGTTTGTGTCCCTGCATTCTCTCTTATCTTACTCTTAGGTTAGAAGTATTTGTGGGGAAGGAAACATATTTACATCCTGCATCTGCAGAGAACCCAGAACAATGAGACTCCTAAACTGGCTCAGAGGTGCAACAAACAGCGTAACAAATCCAACTTCGATTTCATATACAGCTAAAAGCACTATTTTATATTCTGTAGGTGTGAAAGCACCATTATTTCACTGTGCCCTTGCTTCACTACTTCTTCTCTTAAAGAACGCAATCTAAGGATGAGCTATGGTGCGCTGCGAAAGCCAGGAAATGTTAAGTTACAGTTCCCATGGCAATTGTACCTCAGCCCCCTCCAGTGCAGTGCAAAGGTTATCACCACGTACAACAACAGGGAATGCTGAACACATGCAAAGTGACCAAATTACTGGCGTGGCAGATAACCGGGTCTTTGAACTCCTGTGCAGGTAAAATCCTAGGCCTTTGCTGGGCTTTTAGCGTTTAAGTCTGGAAAGGTGAAGTCCAATACCCTCTAAATAAAAGTCAGAATTATGCTGCATGGCAAGTAGCTGGTGCTGGCTTGGAGTCCTCCTTGAAGAGACACAGCTAATGGCAATAAGAAATATTTTCATTGCTTTATGAGCTCTGGTAGCTGTCAACTGAGAGAGGGATCTGCCGATCAGAGAAATCTGGGGAGACATCAGTGTGTCAGAACAAGTGAAAAGACTTGACACAGAAGGCACATTTTTGTTGAGCAATTTGCATTAGCACTTCTGGACAAATTCTACATTTCACATGCAATTCACAAACCAACAGCAGCATTGCTAATTGGTGCAGTTGCCACTCAACTCTGGTGCCTTGTTTGAGCTATCACTAACGGGAATGAAGACTACAGTCTTTCTTCAGAAAAAAATACAGCAATTATTTTCCAGACTTTGAGTTGCATTCCCCCTGCCCCCACTTTCATCCTTGTAATTTCATTATCTCAGTAACTTAAAAAGGACACAGAATAGAAAAATGCAAATCTCAGAAAAGTCCTGCTGGAGTTATTAATTAAAATCACCACTGTTTGCAAAGAATGATGCCCTTCATAAATACACCTTGCCATCACTGTGAGTTTGACCACGTCTCAAGGTCCCAATGCAAAGCCGTATGCATATCTGAAAAAAAACCCCAGTAAGTGGCAGAGCACTGGTGACTCAAATCCCAGTTACCACACCGAGGCTGTGCTCTGCAAAAATCTAAAATGTTGATGGAATGACACAATCTCTCTGCTCCCTCTTAGGTGGTATTACAAGTTATTTAACTGAAAACAGGGCAGATCTCCCATCCATCATTCTCTGTCCTTTGTAAAGTTGAGTCTCCTGAGAAAAGGAAAAAGCATCCATAATGCAGCTCTCTATTACCACTGCTCAGAATGCTCAGGCAGCTGCGGCTCAGCTGAAGGGAGGTTTGGCTGACTCATTTTTGTAAGTTAGATGGCTATTTTTAGGGAACGTTTCCTTTAGGCCCCTACAGTGCAAAATCCAAAGGAGCTAATGGCATTGGCAGGTGCATAGATTGTCGGTGACCTCCTCTAGCCGAGCATTCACGTTTCCTTACTCAATTTTTTTCATAATGTATAGTGAAAAAGGGAACAGCCTACAATTAAAGATCTTCCAAAGCAGCTTCGATACCTTTTCTATTCAAACGCTCAATGAGAAACCAATGTGCAACAGCAAAAAACGCAACAGCACGAGAAGAACTATGCAGATACACCTAGAGCTAAATAAATCTAATTCTGAAGAACTTGGTGCTAATGGCGCATTTTGGTTGCATCTCTACGGATGAATAAGTGTCTGGAATGCACTTGCATTCCGATCTGATCTTTCTGCAGCTGTGAGAATCCCATCGCCTTTCCTGCTTCCCTTTGAGATCTCCTTGGCCCCATCCTAAGGGTGCAGCCTGACTGTTGTAGAAGGCACTAGCAAAAGCCACATCTTATGCACACCTCCCAGCTGTGCTCTCCTCTGAAAGGACAAGAAAAGCTAAAGTTAAGTAAGGAACTCCCAATCTGGATCATGAGAGGTCTGTCCTGGACGTTGATGTTGCTTTATTTTCTGCAGTGAAGCACAAAGCAGGTTTGTTGGGCAAACTCCTGTAGTACAGCTTTCTGGTCTAAGTGCTTCTGCTTGGGCTTCCTTCTGCTGCACCCTGGGTTACTGGCACAGCAGTCGCTTCCCTGTGACTAAATCCTGATTTGGAGGCTCAATTATTTAGAGTCTGACTGCACAGTCTTCTTGGTAATCAGTGCTATGCACACCCCCTGCTCCCCAGGCTGAATCAGTCGGTATTTGGGGAAACAGGGGCTGGCTGGGAGCTCTGGGTGTGCCCTGTCCCAAACATGGGTGCCCCTCTGAGCACCCCACCAGTGTTCACCTGACAAACCACGGCAAAAGGGAGGCTCTGAAATCCCCAGTGTTATGGGTTGCCTCCTTCCTTCCAGCTACTTTATCCTTTGTCTGTATTCAGAAGACTTTGCCCAGAGAGCTGATACCTCAAACCCTTCACAGAGCAGAGCCAAGAGTGGCTGTACTTCTCAATGACAGAGCGATTTACCAACACTGGTGTGGCTGTCAGCTGTGAGCCTACAAAAACTGCAGAAGATAGCTTTGGACCTCCTAACATCTCATTTCTGATATGCAGAGGGACTGGGGAAATTGCAGCTTCCCACCTGCTTAAATGTAATTCACTACAAAATATCAAACAGATGCATTCAGCCCTTTGTAGACATATTACCTTATGCGCTCATGTAACACACATCTGTAGCGTATTGGCAGTGCACCTAGTTGATGTGTGGGAGACTCCTAGGTTCAAAGTCTCCAGTGTTTCTTTTGTTCTCTAATGAATCCTTCTTTTGCTTAGCTCCACCTCCCCTTAGGTTGTAGCTGTAACTGTCATTAGCATCCGAATTTTTTTTCCTCCAAAACTACCTACAACACTGCAATAGACTGGGTACCTAGTAGGAAACACCTAAATGAATCACAATTCTTACTTCAGACAGGTTTAACAGGTCTGGGTCACTTTTCAGCAGCACTGTTGCTTCATTAGCAAACTTGGTAACCAAATATTCCCCCTAACGCCATGTAAGGTGAGATTCCTGTGCCATATTCTAGCTGGTAAGCCAAGTTCATAATGTTTCAAATAAAAGATGCAGTCATCACTACTAGGAGTGTCACAATTTTTGTGAGTCTCTGAAGATTCTAATCTTCTTAGTGTCCAAAAATCAAAGCACTCAGGCATCTTCATGGTAGCCCCTGAAAATGTTGAGCTGCATTCTTTGGGTGCAAACATTTTGTTGAATTTTCACTGGATTTAAACCTAATTACCCCACACCCGATTTTCTAGATCTGATGTATGACTGAGAAATCTCTGGCACAGAGATTGGCAGCTGTGGTGTCCATCAGAATCACCATCCATCCCAGTGCTGGCATCTTTCCGGGCTTCACTAAAAGCTACCAAAACAAGTTCTGGGAAACAGGCAGCAGAAGATGCTGCTAAGGATCTTCTACCACAGACAGGACAAAGACAGAGAGTCTTTGCCCATTTGGCTGTGCATGACATGCAGTGAGGGTTTTAGAACAATGCCAAGTTTATATCCACTGAGTAACTGTGCTGACTCAGTGGGCTCACCCCAGGTCTTTCCAAAGTTGCCAGACCTCTTCTCCAAGACATCCTAGGGACTGCCAGAGATGGCCAATGCTCAGGGTGTGATCTGGGGCATTTTCTCGGTGAGAAACCCAGCAGTCAGGCAGGAAGGCACTGGCACACCGCTGGCACAAGTGTTGGGACGCTCCAGTGCCGCGCCGCTTTTACACGTCACGGACATCTCTGGCGACTGCAGCGCGGTGCTCGCACCTCCTTGCACCGCAGTAAGGCAGTTCAGCTGTATGAAAAGGGTCGGGATTCTTAGCATGGTGACACGTGTCTAACTTTGTCAGACATCTCCAAATTGTAACAGAGTCATCAGACTTCAGCGTTCTGTCACTGCAAAAACATCAGCTCCTTAACAAGCACAACACATTAGCAATGTGCATTGTTGCCCTATACTAATCAACCAGAAGTATTATTTTTATTTAACTGTAAATGGCATGTTTTCTTTGCTGGCTCCCTTCCAAATTAATCTGTTACTCTAAGCTGAGCTAGTAGTGCATGTTTTCACTGCTTACAATGAGACATTTTTCTCTTAAGAGATATAAACACACCATTGCCTGAAAAAGGCATGGTGACAATGCTCAGGAAAAAAACCCAAGCATAAATAGACCTCATTCTTCCTCTCCTTGACATCTCAGAGACAATCCTGCAGCAAACTCCAGCTCCTTTGGCTAGCCACTAAAATCAGCAAAGATGCAAGCCAAGGCAGAGCCACAAGCCTTCAAAAGCTGCTGGGGGAAGCGGTACAGGAAGCTCATGGAGTGGCCCTGTCTCCCTGCTGTTCCTCCCCACAGCAGACTGTGAACCTCTGTCCTGTAACTCCCCATGGTGACTGGAACTGCAGTGACAGCCACAGTTGTCACCTGGAAGCACCCTTCCTTTGGAAAACCAAACAGCTCCACACTCACACAGATCAAAAGCCAGATGCAATGCAGAGGAGGAAAGCTGCTGCATCTTCAGCAGGTGCTGGGCATGGACACAGCTGTTTGCAGGAGAAAACAACTGAAGATTTATAATGGCAAAATCAAGGTGCACAAACTAAAGGACTAACTAGCTTTATTTCATTCCCCCAAAATATTTCCTTATGATCTAAATTGTGTGGCACCAATCTGGCAGTTTTGGGGATTGTGTGTGACACGAGCCAGGGTTGTGTGTCTCATTTCCAGGTTCTTACTGTTATTATCCCTCAAAAAACTTGGACTGCTTCAAAGCTTACTTTCCCACTTTTCTTAAAGGCTGTGGCCTTGCACAAGTGAAAACTTACAACATTTTTCTGCAGCCAAAGTCTGCCTGGAGAGTGAAAACCTTCCTCCGCCATGGTCTAGGGGAGTACAAACCCCTAGGTTAGCACAGAGAGGTCCCAAGGTTGGTTAAATACCAGAACATTAATTGCCTAATTAATTGAACTAGGTCTCACTTCCTCCAGAATGACTCGACCTGTTCAGCACTGGAAAAGGCTGGTGTTGACACTGCCCCTGTTTGTCTGGCTGCATGTCAGCTCAGGAAAGTATATTTAGCTCCAGTGTGCTTGCAGGATTGCATCTCACAGTTCCACAGGAAATCTCTGGAGTCAGAGCTAAAGATATCGCTGCACACTCCGAAATTCACAGCCAGCTGTAAAAGTGGAGCTCCAGTGGTGGTCAGAGTGCTCAACAGCCTCCTTTCAAATGAGTTAGGAGGCTGAATAAAACACTTCACTGTGCTGGGTTCACGGCAGGCAGGGTGCACCCATGGAACCCAAAATAGCAACAGAGGAGGCTCTTCTCTTGCTGGGATAAGGCAGAATTGATACATCCTGTTCCCAACCCCACACTCATGAGTAGATGGGAGGGGGAGAAGTCTGAGGAGAGAGAGCTGAGGACTAGTGCTGAACAAGCACACAGAGACCTCCTCCTCCTCCTCTGAAGCTTTCATAAATTTTAAGAGTTGTCAGATCCATTTCAAGAGAGAGAAATCATAAAAGAGGGCACAAATCTAACATAGGTTTTCTTTTCCATAAAGATTTTCTACGCATGGGTTATGGTACCAGTTCCAGGGCAAGTGAACAGGCAGAGAACCCTGTCAAATTCTTGTCTCTGATGTTTTTAAATGGCATTTTGCCCAATATTCTCATGGCTCCTGAGCAACCTCTCCAGCACTGGGCAAGCACAGGGCACTGTTGCAGCAGCCCTCTTGTTAGAGGGTAGAAATGACCCAAGACACAGACCTCTTGTTTATCACAGCATGAAAAGGGTCCTGGTTTGTTCCCCTTTACAGCTCAGCCATCCTGACTCCAACCATCCACTGACACTGGCTGCAGCAGCTCCTGCTGCAGGTTTCCCTGGCAGCCTCTGACTGCTGGGTATTTCCTGCTAAACTCTGACTGCAGGTATTGGTTTGCAGACTGACTGCAGGGTTTTACCTTTCTAGACTGTGACTGCATTCACTTCACCACAGTTAAGGCATGAATATGACACAGAACCTTTCCCCACTGAGACAATGAAAAGGCAGGATGCAAATCCAGCTCCTGTTTTCTATTAATAAGTGCTTTCTTACTCTATCTTATCACTTTTCTCAAGTGATGGCTAGCTGACTGCATTTCATCTCAGCTTTGAGAATGCTCTGTACCGTCCAGGTAACCCCAGTCAGCCAGAGCACACCTCTCTTAGCTCAGTGACAGGACAGCTCTGTGTTTTTATCAAGAAAGATCAAAAAGGAGTAAATGTAAACAAATTGTTCCTCTTTGAAGAGCTCCTCAGGATCCAGAGCATTCTGTCAATAGCAATGTAAGGAAGTACTGTGGCCTTAGGGTCCTGCATGCTGTTGATACAAGAAAAAAAGGAACTTATTTCAGAATCTTAATTACATCAGCCTGTTTTCTTTCAGGCAAAAAGCCGGGGGTGCCACCTTGCCTACAGCTGATTGGTCTCCCAAGAACAGATACATTTTTTTGCTTCCAGACAGGTCATTAGCTGGTGGAAGGGGGGCAGGTGGGTGCATGCAGCTTTAGGAAGTGCAGAGGATATGCTTTTGTTAATCCTACACAGGAGAAGATGTTGGTAAAACTGGTGTTTGGCATCCTGATATATTCACGATGCAGATTTTGGACAAATCACTACTGTGCCTGATGCCTTAGCATCTCCACCCTTACAGAACAGCGACAGTTCCTCTGATTCCAACAAACTGCCCCAACCCCAGCGAGGCAACAGGATCCAACAGGAGCTACAGTGCCAGCATGCTTTAGATACATTCTCAGATAAAACGTTTTCTCCAAATTAAAGCCCAGAATTGTATTTCTTGTCTGCATGCACCTAAACCAATCAGCTGACAAAACCCCCTTCCTGAAGACCGAAGAAAGAAAATAAATTCCTCTATCCCACTTATGTGATTCCCACTTCCTTTCAGCAATGTCACTAAAAACATAGGTTAAGGAGCGAGCAGGAGAAGGACAGCAGGATTCTTGGCTAAAACTGAGGGATTTGCTGTGGCCCAGGCAGTGCCAGCTTCTGTGGATGCAGAGACAAACCTCCCCTTATTTCTGCCAGGGTGAGATGGAGCAGCGGAGCCCCATGAATCCATCACGGTTGTAGGGAGCTGACAGGTGTGTGCTCCTCCTTCAGCAAACTGCTTCCCCTTTGTCAGATGTCACTTGAGTGCTGCACACTACCAGGCACACACCCGGCCCTTCCTTACGGGCACCTCTGCCACGCCAGAGCAAGGCTGTCACTGCCGGAAGATTTAAGGGAGGATGTGGGGGTGAGGCCCAAGGCTGGCCATGGTTGCTGCTCCAGGCTGCTTTTGGCAGTGCTGATGGCTGTGGGGGTGTCTCTTGGGTTGTGCTACACCACCAGCACTCACTCACTGCTGTGTCCACTGGAAGCAAAGTTTAGCGAACAGGAGGTCCCCTCAAGCAGGGAGCAGCCCCAGAGATTGCCCATGAGTGGAGGAACTGAGGAAGGTGTGGAGCCCTTCTGCTCCAAGGCTGCGGTCCACCTGCCGGAGCAGCCACCAGGGCACCAGGCTGCTCAGCAGCCTGCTCTCCTGGGGTGGCTCTTCAGCACGGTGACAGCTCTGCAGAGCAACGCACCGTGCTCCCAAAAAGTTGCCATGCCGAGTCACCAGCTGAGTGGCAGACAATGGGAGTCAAGCCACAGTCCCCTGAACATGCACCAGATGCTTCGACTGCAGAACCACTGCCTTGGTTAAGCCGTCTACACCTGTCTGCACTTTCTATTATGTGATCTGCTTTGAGCTAGGAAGGCTCTCCTTGGATAATGCCGGCATTTTAGACCGGTATCGCCAGCAGTGCTCTCTAAGGGCACTGTTTAGAGAAGTGTCACGTACAAATGACGGAATCAAAGAAGGCAGTGAGGGAGAAGATCGGCTAGCCCGTCTCTCAGCTCCCACGAGGACTTTTTAGTCCAGCTGGAATTACTGTAACGAGAGAATCTTGCAGCACATCAATGCTCCTTAACAAACAATAAAAAGCCTGGGAAGAGGAGGTGATCAAGAAGTTTGTGATATATGCCCGTTAGCAGACAGGTCCTTCTAGAGACGGCCTGGAGAGTGCTCTTGTTAAAAGCCAATTGGATGAGTGACATTTAAAAAAAAAAAAGGGAATATATGTGTCACTTTTCCACAGCTTCCCCCTGGCTCAGTTCAGACAATTATGGCATAACTACCAGGGTTAAGTTGAAGCCTTCCACTGTGTCAGAGTGTAAGATAGAGAGGAACACTCAACTTCTGTGGGTATCAAAATCTCACTTGCAGGAAGGGAAGGCTTCCTCCGCCAGCTTTCTTTCACATCTGAGAGAAGTCAAAGTCGGTACAAAGGAAAAATGTGGTGGGTGTTTTTTCCCAGTAGCCTTTACCTGTGGTCTTTCATTTGCATGGCTGCTGGGAGAGGAGCCTCCTCAGAGGCTCTCTGGAGTAAAACTGCCTTGCCATTTCACAAAAGGGGAATGTTGTCTTCCCCACAACCCTCCTCCTGATGAGCTCCATCAGAAGCTTTCCAAGCTAATTTCTGTCAGAACCACCAACATGCCACAAGCCTGCAGGAGAGATGACGGGGCAGTGACTGCACCAGCAGTGAAACCACATCCCTGCATGTGCAGCAAGGTGCTACTTGACCACACTCCCTGGATGTGCTCCATGAAGCTGCCACTTGGCACTGAGAGAGGAGATCTGGGAGCTTAACTTGAACCAGAGGGGTGCCTACTCAGACATCAGATGCCTCTGAGTTTCACTCAGCTCCAAAGTGCTGCTGAGGCTTGGCAAACACGTCCCAATGGGAAGGTTAGAGACAGGTAAGAAAGTGATCTGCAAGTTTCCACAGCATGGGTGTGAAATGCCCTACTCACAGTACTGAAGGGGATAAGAAAGTGGTCAGGCTTCTAATGACTTGTGACATACAATCAACATCAAGCTGTAAATACCACTGGAAGATGCAGCTCCCTGGCAATCACTGCTTCTGCAAGAAACTCGCAGAATGACAGGATGTTCCTGGCTTCTGGAGTGCTGCAAATCTCAGTGCTGCAGCTCTCTCATGTTTCAAAATCAGGAGCTCGTCTTACCTTTCTCCACCAGAGAGTTAAGAAGGGAAAGGACATCTGCAGCTGGTTCTGCTCCAGATGTAAAACTTTACATCCATGGAGTACAGCAGAAACTTGCTTAAAAAAATACAAGAGCTGTAATGAGACCTTCAATCATCTGACTCCAAGAATCCAAGTCTTGGGACAAAAACCAACAGATAAAATCCCACAGTGTAACAACATTACCACCTGGCTTATACATGGCAGTATTCTACTGTCATTATTGTCCACTTAATCTTTTGCTTTCCCTGCTCCTTTCTACCAAGAGGAGTGAAGGACTGTAAGAGGTCAGAGGATTTCACATCAGTCCTCCACTTATTTTAGGTACTGACTGCTCCTGGAATATGTAATTAATTCCTAACATAAATCCTAACAACTGGGTAAAAAAAAGGTGTCCCTACTAAACTCTGCTCTGAAATACTAAATCTGTGAATTACTAAATCTATGACTTTCATACAAGGTGCAGGAAGTGTCCTGTGGGATCTCTGTGCCAGGCTGGTTTCTGGATCTTCGTTCCTTAAAACAGCCACAGTAACACGCCACGAGTTCTGTAAGTTGACCTGGTTAGTGTAATGTTTACTATGTAAATGTAATGATTTCTTTTTCATTAAAGGCTACCACGAATGAAACAAGTAGTCCTGACAAGGCATCCATGAGTGACCATGGGTCTGCTGAGAGACAAAATGTGCCCTAATTGCACTGCAGGTCTGACCACCCACCTGTACCCAGCTAACAAATGGTTTGGGAAGGACTCCACACAAATCAAGGGGGAATAAGAACGAAAACTGAGGAAGTTCAGAGAGGTACTCTACGAAAAAGGGAAAGCATTTGCTGAGGAAGGACAACTGAGAAGGAC
The DNA here is from genome assembly GCF_015227805.2 of Hirundo rustica. Lineage (NCBI taxonomy): Eukaryota > Metazoa > Chordata > Aves > Passeriformes > Hirundinidae > Hirundo > Hirundo rustica. Next base: position 72,067,221 of record NC_053454.1, on the reverse strand, counting down.
ATCTGCTGGAATGTCCTGAAAAAGCTACTGGAGGTGTCATCTGCTGGGCAGGCAGGTGTGCACAGGTACCACTGATTTAAAATCTATTTCATTACAGAGACTGTCCCTACTGTTAATAAAGAAAACTTGGTTTGCCACTGGCCATGTGCTCCTATAAGGAAGCCAAACAGATTTGTCCAAACTCAGCTGACCACAAGTTAGTACTTACAGCCTACAGCCTGGTGTAGGAGTAGGAAGTCGTCAGACGTGAGACTGGGGAAAGGTAACAGCTTGATGCCCAAGCCTTGAAAAGCAGAACTGAGAGTGTCCAGGAAGGAAACAGAGGGGCTCCTAGTTCTGTCACTGTTGCAAGCCTCGCTTGAGATTTGGAAGCTTCAAGAGAGTTAACAGTCATTACATTTCATTACAGTCTTCCACTTATAAATGTACAGAATTAATGTGAAGGATCTCGAGGAAGGGAGACATCAGTTATCATCTGGGGCACATCAGGAGGCCAGAGCCCTACCTTAGCCATTGTGTGGGGCTTTCTTTGCACATTAGTGTCTTAGGTTACAATGTAGGATGTAACAAAACAAAACAAAAACAATGACAGAAACCCCACAAAACCAAAAAACAAAAAGAAGTATTCTAACACCATTTTCATAAGGTGTTAAAACCAGGTGGGGCAGTGTTCTTTATCTCTTCCATGACTCATCCCTGATAACTCCGGGGAATATCTTCTGCTAATGGGCCATCAAGCCTCACTGCATGACTTAAAATTACACCATCCTACCGTGAGATGCTCCCCCCAGGGGGAGGAACCAAGTGTTCCTACCTGGATATAATCTGAGGTTTGGAACACCACAGTCAGCTCTATCCACTGAATTCCCAGAAGACAAGAGCTACATAACCACCACAGGACCTTCAAAGGAACACCAGGCACTTCTACAGGATCACAGTTTCAACAGAACCACATCTATCACTCCAAGAGGACTGCAGCCACCATTTAATCAGACTGCTACCCTGACCAACAGGACGTCGGGCTGTCTCCTGACTCTGTCAGGTTAAGCCAGTGGGTTTTTTTGCATTTATTTTCATTTTCCTATTAAATTGTAGTTCTGACTTGGAGTATTCCACTGGCTTGCTTTCAATTAGGTACAATTAGGAAGGCTGACAGAGCAGCTCTACCAGAGAGTTGTATTTTTTTTACCCTGATAGTAGTTTGGAATCAAGTTACTCTTTGAAGCTGACGAATACAGAGAATGAAAATACATGTTCTGCTGCCCCTTGCTCTCTCACAAGTGCTCTTCTCTGCAGACACACAGACACGTTTAAAAATTAAGCAAGAAAAATTGTCCTATATTAGAATTTTATAATCATCAAGCTAGGGGACTTGTGCAAGGACATTGTGTTTATCAGAACTAAATTCCTGACAGGAAAACACTGTAGCTGATTGGTTTCTTTAAACAAAAAACAAAAAACAAAACAAAACAAAACAAACAAAAAAAAAAGAGTAACATGCCTGTGCAGCAGAAATTATAGAGGCGGTCCTTCAGAGCAGCCAGCAAGACACCTGGCAGTTTTCTCTGGCTGTGTAGCTCAGTGTGACTAACATGACCAAGTGTCAACACATGCTCCCTAAACCCTCAACCAGCCTAATCTAGCAGGGACTGTCCTCGGCGGTGAGGAGTTCCTTAAATCAAGGATCTGAGCATCCTCAAATCAAGGATCCGAGCAAGGATGGGTGTGCTGCTACAAGTGATGTGGAGCATGGCCAGGCTGGGTGAGCTGATAAACAGCCACCCAGGGCTGATGAGATCTGCCTGCTCCTGCCCTGCACAGCCGCAGTGCTGTAACCAGGGTTCATGGCACAGAAATGTGCTGCGGAGCCTGAGCCTGCCCTGGACCCACCCTCCTGCCTGGAGTGAAGGGCTCTAAGGACCACTTCGCCTCCTCATCTGCAGTCAGGCTTTGCTTTCCCCGGCTGAACACCTTACGTCCCTGCCTCCCAGCTCTCCACGACTGGACAGCCAAAACTGGTCAGCTGCTCTGCAAACAGCACAGGGGGGAGCAGCTCTCAGCTGCCACTCGCTGCAACTGCCAGGGAGCGATTGTTGAGGTGGCTGGTGGCAGACCTCTGCATAGCTGGGACTGAATGTGGCTTCTATGCGCCTTTCACGCCTTTGTGTACAACTGAAGTGCGGGACAATGAGAATGGAAACATTTTTCCTGTTCTTGACATCCAACTGCCTCCTGGAGGATACAGTCTCCACCAGACAGATGGCTAATTTCTTTACCCTAACCTCCTCCTCCAGCACTCCAGTGTTAGTATGATGTTCTGCCCTGGAGTGAAGCCCTAATTGCTGTCAAACGTTCAGAGACAAAAGTGGTTGCCTATATATCATTCATGCAAGTGTTGTTACCAGGGTGTGAATTAAACAGCAGAAGCCACTTGTCAATTGACTCCAACCTGAGCCATTTTGCTCAAACCCTGGCTCGCGTTTTAAAGGATCAAGGTTGACGATTTCTATTTCAGTGCAGGCAGGGAGTGTGTGCACAAGAAGACACTGCATCATTCACTGAAGGACCCTCAGCTGCTCTGCCTTCATTAGTCTTACAAAGGACACGGGGTGCTCTTTCCCCAGATCATTCAGAAATCCTCCTGTGGAAGAAAAATGTTCATTTTCCTTTGTCCTCACCAGCTAAACCCAAGGGGCCGTTCAGCACGAAATGCGCCCTGAGCACAAAGCCAAGACACAGAGTTCCTCGTTTGTCTTGCTCACATATAAGACATATTTTGGGACCGACAAAGTTCTTGTTTCCCCAAGATGCGGCTGCCATTGAACAGACAGGTAATACTAATGGCCAGACGGTGACAGTCAGCTATCGGGAGGCTGATTAGATGCACATTTATTGTCTAATTATGTTGTGTGACAGCACAGGCTGCTGAACACCATTTTAACATGCAGAGTAACACCTCAGGAGGCTCTTCATTATGCATTCAGTGGGCTATTTTCAGACTAAACAGCATGTCAGTGGCTGTGTTTATCCTTTTCCACCTGGGCAGAGGAAACAGTTCAGTGTTCCTCCAGGGAATTAATACATATTACAACCCACACGTTGATTCTCCTCAACAGACAGAAATGGCCAGACGTATTACATGTTTCCAGAAAATATTTGAGGTCCTGACAAAGAGGGATTGCTGGGGGGGAAAAAAAAGAGTTTGAGCAGAAATCCTGAATTTAAAGGAAGCCAAATTCCCCAGGATCAGCAGGAAACCCTGCCTGCTTTCCCCCCCGTGCTGAGGTGCAAACGCACAAGTGGAACACGGGCATGCAAAACCTCTTGTGCAACAACTTCTGACAGCACTGAGAGAGGGGGATGCTTTTCCTGGGTCTGAAAGTGGTGGTGGGAGACCTGCGAGCCAAACCACATCAGTATCTGCCCAGAAATGCTGCTGGGCTGAGAAGGCAGCATCTGCAATGGGGCTCATGGGGGCCTTCCCCCTCTCCCTGTCTCTTTCCCAGCGTGATTTACTTCCACTTGCTGAGAATACTTCATCTCGTACCCTTTAACAAATTCTGCCGGTGGCTTCCTGGGAATGGATTCATTCCCATGCCTGTAATTCCACAGCAGTGACTGAAAAATGCACAAATCAGTATCCTTCCTCTTCTTTTTCTTCCCTTAACCCGCACAGCTTCAATAGAAAATGGCACCTGCGAGAAGCTACTCTCCCCAAACCTCGGATAACAAACCTGGTAGTTTTCCTAGACGCGGCGAGGCCAACAAAGAGCAATAAAAACGTTACAGGATGCCCATGTGCTTTTGGCTCACAGAGGGGAGGGGACAGGATGGACAAGGCGAGGGTGGGCGACATCACTGGGATGGCAGGGAGACGGGGCGAGGGGAGGGAGGGGGGCAGTCGAAGCCTTATGGCAAGAGAGTGGTACCGAGGGCAGGGCTTTTTCCTTGAGAGCATGGCCTGGCACAGATGGGGAGGTGCAAAGAGGAACCTGAGCCCTGAACTCAGCCCACCGCGTCAGGCTCACAGCAGGGATTCAAGCCAAGCTGCTGACTCTGCCATTTACTTATTCCCAGATTTTTAAGTGGCTGCTCTACTGTGCTTACTAAGTTTGGCACGGTCTGGGCTCAGAGCAGCGTGAGATCCAAATGGAGCCACTGCTAATTACACACCTCTAATTAAACACAGAGACATGATGGGTGGTTCTTGAAGTCCCTGAGATGAAGACCACTGAAAGCTCAGAGAGTCTCTTGGGGAAAGCTCCATTGCCCTCTCATGCCCTCACATCCCTCCCGAGACATCGGCTTCCACCCGCTGCCCAGGATGGGACTCTAGGTTGGGATGCCAGGCCCATGGGCTCAGGCTGGCCACTGGCAGGTGCTTAACGTCCCCCCCCATCCCCCCTGCACTTTCAGGACACGGGAGGGCAGCAAAGGAGGCGGCAATATGTGCTCTGCGAGGTCAGCGGTCCCTCCTCCCCACCAGTAAAACCTAAACCCAGCTTGAAATGAAAGCGTGTTTATTGAAATTGACATTTCTATGGTGCCTGCCCAGCTGATTAGAAGTAACAGCTGTGAAGCCGGCAGCGAAGAGGCCTGATATCCCAGAAGCTTCAAAAACACTTTATGTCCTGCTTTATTACTGATTTAACAGCCACATGAAAAGATTTAGAGTCGAGTTTCTGCAGACTGAGAGGACCACACAGCTCCCCAAATGCACCTGCAGTGCCTCTCTGGGGCTGGGGCACTCACCAGGAATGGTGATGCCAGCACCCATGGGACCTGGGAGGGTCTGCTGGCACCTGCAGAAGGTGGAGGTGATTCCCAGCTGCTCCAGGCTGGGCAGTGGAGGATGGAGGTGCTGCTGGCAGCTCCTCAGAGGCAGGTATGCTCCTCCTCAAAGTGATGGCAAAGCACATTTGGGAAGGTTTTCTGTGGCAGAGGAATATGGAATTCATTATGCTTCAGGGAAAAACTTAGAGGTTAAAATGAAATGGCAGCAGGTGCATCTAATAAGATTACAAGGTTCCCCTGGGATGCACTGGGAGAGCAGTTTCACTGTGTATTTCGAACAAGGCTATACTGTTGAAATCAACAGGATTTTAGTTGCAAAAGGCCAGCTAATTGGGAATTCAATTCGTGATTATTCAGGTATAAGGCATACCACAGCCAGAGATGTACTCAAATAAAAATCTGCTTGATCCAAGTTAGGAAGAACAAAGTGGATGTACCTCCTGAGTACAAATGTACGAGACCTGAGTACGGAGGTACAGGTGGAAAGTACACCTTGCAGAGATTTCTGTACCGTCATTAAAAAGACATTACAGTGAAAACAGAATGAAATATATCATGCTAAAATAGCATTTAGATTCTGAGGCTCTCTGCTTCAACGCTTTGCACAGCCTCAGAGGATATGCCAGCGTATCACCCTGAACTAACCAAGCAGATCTTACAGATAACCTTACGCAATGAACTGAAATAAAACTTAGACTTAATTTTACTATATCTGTAAAAAAAAAAAATAGAACAAACTGTAGTGCTGCCACATTGCATCTAAGCAGAACCTGTACAGCCACCTTTCAGACGTGCTTATAAGGCAGAACTGACAGCCTGAATGGAGGAGATGCTCTGAAGATCCTATACAACCCTCAAATAAATCTCTGAATTTCTATTTGAGCCAATCAATCTGGCTTTCCAAGTGTCAGCTGGTAACACATCTGTCAGCTTCCAAGTGCAGCAGTCACGGGGTAAGCTGTATTCACAGCTGGAAACTTAGCTTAGTGATTGCTTACACAAGTAAAAGATAACCCTGGATTATGCATTTCACACAGCAGAGGTTAAAAACAGGGCTGGGGTTTGTGTTAATGCCAGTACAGTGTTTCTCTCTGACCCCAAGCACATAGGAGGTTGCCCATGGTAATGTTTACCCTCAGTTCCACCTTCTGTGCTGCCCAGGAAAAATAAGGGAGAGCTCCCACTGCAACAGGGACTCACCTACAGAGCTTGTAGATCCAAAAGGAGATTTTACAGGTTTAACTATAAAAAACCCTATACTATTCTCTGTGGGAAGCTTCCAGCTTTAGCCTGGGAGCATACCCTTTCTTACCTTGGTATCACTACATTGACTCGCACGTTGACAGCTGCTTTTAATATCAACATAAGGTGTCCAAGTACCGCTGGGATCCTACCAGCTCTCGTGAGCCTGCAGGGCTCAGGTTTAGAGAGCATCTCTGAATGCTCCACCTGACCAGAGGGCAGTGAGGTAGATATTTTAGCTGGCTAAGTAGAAACGTGTTCCTCAAACCAGCTCCAGCAGAACCATGTAAACTCTACAGGTAGATACCAAGAAGATAATTTTAAAATCCAGCAAGAAATGAAACAACTTGACCATGACTCAGAAGCACTTTGAGGGGTCACAATCTATCAATTAACTGGAATGACCACACATTTAACTGGAAAAGAGATGCAGACTCTTCTACACTTTCAGTGAAGGTTTCCCAGAGCTTTATTCACAAAGGAGTACTTGTTTAGCTCTCTGGGAGGTACCTGGAACACACCAGCTTCAGCAGCCTGGGTCTCATGGGGGAATCTAGCCCAATTTTCTGGACAGCCATCCTATGAAGCAGCATCCCTGCATTCAGTGTAACAAATGAAACACCTGGCAGCTGGCCCTGGGATAGCTTTTTGGAACTGCTAGGAGAGAGAGAGATAGGCCCTCTTTCCAGGCCACCCTCCTTTTCCCTCTGACTGGGAACTGCCATAGCCCCTCACCCTCTGTGAAACTGGAACCACTCCCTCACCGTCAGTCAGAGCTGGTGAGAGATGCCAGTGACTAAATGTGGCTCTCAGTGAGGCTCTCCTGCAGCAGGGAGCAGGCACAGCTCACCTCCCTCTCCCTCCATGCCAGCCCTCAGCGTCAATGAGCCCGTCTGCACAGCTGGGAGGGTGCATCTCCAGGTGACAGTCCTTGCTAAGTGACACAAGGGCTTTATCACCTCTGTCATAAGGGCTCCAGTGCAGGAAATCAGCCCTTCCCTACCACGCCACGTGGGAACTGCCAGTGCCCACAGTTTTTCCACCCAGTCAGCAGCTTCCTTAGAACTGCGACCCACCGTGAAATAGAATGTGGGTGCAGATATTTCAACACCATTTTATGATTTCTAACAGCTTCCCCTCAAAGGCAAGGTGCTTTTTAATTCTGGTTCATTTTTAAACAGTAGGAAATGTAGTTTAATATGTTTTACAAAGGTGCTAGGAACAGAAAAGGAAAAATGTAAGCAATTGGAAGAATAAATGGAACAGGAAATTGAACGTTGTACCTGCAAGACACAACACACTTTCCACGCAGAACTGATTAGAATGACCAGGGGGTTTAAGAAAGCAAGGAGTGTGTACTAGGGAAATAGTAGGATGCCACTGCTGACCCAGAGGTCTTTATCCCAAACTACTTTACTCTTGGCTTTTTACCTCTTTGTGTCCCAGTTATCCGAAAAGGGAAATCAGCTGCTTCCTTTCTGCTAATTAGGAGGATAACTCCATCACTAACTGGTGCTGTTGGCACATCTACAGTGATGACAGGGGGACTGGGCGAGGCGAGCTCCCCAAGCTCATGCACATTTCAGCCTGTGCGGAAGCAAGTTAAAATCCCTGCACTCTCCTGCAGCATGCAAGCTCACTCACCTTCCCCCTGTCAGTTAGCTCTCCAGCACTGAAAGATGGGGCTGGGGCCGTGTCCATCCCACTGCACTTCCACAGCGGGCTACCTGTGTGGCAGGGAGAGCTTCACTGCTGGAAAAGCCTCTCCTGCACGGCTGCAGTCCATTAAGGCAAACTGCAGTCTGTGGCAGTTCACCTTAATGCGCTGGGCTGTGAGCTGCGGCTGTTCGAGAGCTGTTTCAAAAATGATTAAGTGGCTCTTGCTCCAAGGGCAGCTACTTTGGGATCAGGGATGGATGACAGCCGGGCACAGCAACTTCCTCCACTGCTGCACGTTAACTCACACACGTTTCCAGGCCAGGGCTCTCGGAAGGAGGGAGGGTGATGGAGGGAGTCACCACAGCCTGGTTCAATACAGACCGCATCAGGTACCTTCACCTGTGGCACACACATGTGTAAGGCCATGTGCCATCCCCTTGCACGTGTTCTCCCACACACCTTAACTCATTCCCACCCACAGACAAGCCCATAAATGATTTTTTCTCTCTGTTGCAGGTAGGTCCCTGTGTGTTTTTAAAGAGAGAGGGGAGTGCCTGAAGAGCATGGAAGTGGCAACCCAAAGCGGGGAGGATGCTACTGCCTCCGAGGGCCGTGCCCTAAAGCTCGGCACTTGTGGAACCTGGGAGCGGGCAGCAGGAGAGTGCACAGTGAGCACACATTTGTCCCCTCTTCTCAGCCCAGAGACTGTGCTGGAAACAGAAAAAGCTACTTGTCTGGGAGACTGACTCCAGCTGCCAGTCAGCCATGCTGGCTGCACTCCTTTGTTCCTCAGTCTTTCTCTTAGGGCCCTGCTCAGAGGGAGACTGCAGCATGTGCTCAGCAGCTGGGCTCCATGCCCACAAAAAAGGAAGGGAATGAGATGTCTGACACACTGGCAGAGCAGCTTGTTTGCAGCAAGGAAAAGAGGCCATGTCAGCTCTGGCGCTGCGCTAGGAATGGCAGTGGGCTTCCCCTGCGGAGATCAGCGGCATAAGTGGGTGCCACAGAACCAATTGGTGCGGGTCGCATTTCAGAGCTAAACTGCCGAACAGCAATGCTCACCTGCAAGGCAGCAGGCAGGGCTCACACAGAGAACCAGCAGCACGCTTATGAGATGCTGAGAGCCAGCACGCTGCTGCTCCCACAGCGGTGGCTCTTGTGCCACCATGCAGCTCTGCTGCCCAGCTCACGCATCCCTCCCACAATGCAGAGGCTGCTCCAGGTAGGCTCCGAGGGATGGTGGGCTCAGAGGAGAGGAGTCTGGTCCAGCCTGGCCCAGTGGCAGAACGGGAATACAAGCCAGAACCTCCAGGCTCCCGCTCTGGTGCTCACGCCCATCACCTTTAGCTCCCCTGTTCACATGCACTGGCTCTGTTTTATATATAATTGACATTTTTATTCTTAGTCGCAGCTCTGCCACCAAAACTACTCAGGCCACTAGGCTTTGAGAAACGCTTAAGAAAAGCTCATTTTGAAGCAGCAGTTGCAGATTTATACTAAACATGATAACAGCTACACCCTGCCGCTTCTGCCCTGAAAGCGAAGGACCGAACTGGGCAATGCCCTGTTCGTGGAGTTTGTGCCTGGTGGCAGCTCCTGCAGCGCTGCTTCAGAGCCCTGTTATTTTATTATCCCCATCTTTACGAGTTCCCAGGGAAAGTGCAATCGCAGCTTTGCGGCTTCCTGGAGCAGCCGTCCCCCCTGCACTGCTGCAGTCAAAAAAGCTGACACCAGAGCCCGGCGCTCTGCTTTTTATTGCCATTCTGCTCCTAATTGGAGCAACAAGGAGCATGCAGAGTCATGCACCAAGCCAAGGAGATATTAGCTAATTGAAATTGTGCCCCACTGCACTAAATGCTAGTCCCTTAAATCAATCTCTTCCTTCTTCCTCTCACCTCCATCTCATTCTCTCCACCTTCCCTGCGCCTTCATCCTTCCCTCCCCCTCTCCTTTCCCAGCCCCTCCTTCCCCAAATCTCCCCCACCGTCTGACTTCTAATCCCTCTAGGGCAATTAAAAGCAGGACCAACAACAAAGGGAAGGCAACAGGAAACCCCATTACTCATCCCCCGCAGCACGCTGTCCCCTGGGGTCCGCAGCACCCACCCCTGCCGCAGGTGGCTGTGCCCCACGCCTGGGGCAGGGGTCCCCAGCAGCCGGGGTCCCCGGGGCACCGTGCGGTGGCTGTGGGTGCCTTCCCCCCCTCCCCGCACCTGAGAGGCACTCGTCCTCCTCAGAGCAATTACCACAAATGATTTATGTGGCCAGTCAAGAGGGCCTGCCAGGGTTCTTATTTCATCTCTGAGAAAAGGAACTCTGCTGGAATTTTATCAGGGAGCTCGGATTAAATTGACAGCTGCCTTTTGTTTTGTTTTTAAAGACCTTCCCTTCGGAGCACAGCATTCTGCCTGGATTTTGGCGGGGGGAGGAAATGCAGCACCGTGCAAGGGTATGAGCCCCTCCTGTAAGAGAAAAATCCATTTACTCCACTCCATATATATTTTAAGTGAGGCCATTTTTAAGGAGCTGACATCTGCAAAGTGATCCCCGCTGCCGCCGACTCCGAGCGGCATTTCATTTCACTTCGCTGAAGCCACGAAGGCGACAGCTTTTCCTCCCCGGCGCAAGCGCTGGTTAGGCTGACAGAGGGAAACCATGGAGTCTTCACCTCAACGCCAGCACATCATCTGAAAACGCTGCCAGGCCTGCCACACACGGAGCATCCCGCGTCCCGATCCACGGCCAGGCGTACGAACGCGCCGAGGCGTAGCTGGGGGAGACGCGCACAGGCAGCCAGGGTCATGGCACATATTACACTGGGGAGCACAGGGAGGCAGAGAGGGGCACGTTTCAGAGACCCCATGTTTTCAGAGACCCCACGCAGGCAGACACGCCGGGACACACCGGAGCAGAGCGCGCACCAGCGCAGCGCACGCGTGGGAGACGCTCCAGCGGGCGTGCGGCTATGCACAAATCATCCCAAAACGTGCCCAAAAAGGCACACGCACAGGCAGAAGGCACAGAGAGACACACAGACAGAGCTGATTACAACTTCAGGCACTGCCAACAGCAAGAGGTATTAACAAGTATTTAACCGAGTCAGCCGCCTCTTGCCTTCCCTTGCCATAGTGGCTGCTTCTTTGCACACCCTTTGAACACGTTTGAAAGCATTTGTTCTCTAGATAACACGATTTGGGCTTTGTATATATATATTTGGGAGGCAAAGTCTAACACGAGGACATGAAATTATTGAGGATGCCAGCAGAGATTACAGCATCAATGGTGAGAGGTCTAGATCTATATTTATTGCCTTAAAAACAGTGCTGGGTTTGATACAAAGCAGCGGTCTTTCTCTGTACTGCAGGGTGGTATGGAGGAGGAGGGGGGTGTGTTAATTCCGTATTAAAAGAAGTGAATACGATTACAAAACAGAGATGAGCAGTCCAATAACAATGCTAAGAGGTGCAGAAAGGGGATGCAGGGAGGTATGGTTCACACAAAAGAGAGGCATGTCTCATGGCAAAAGACTCTGTCAACCTGAAATCCAGGCATTTCACAGATATTTTCAATACAGTATTTTCAATAAATTCACCTACCCAGATGCCTGCTCTCACTTCTGATTTTCTTTTTTTCTGTTCATGTTTTCATACTTTCAGATGATTCTCTGCCTGCCATCACTTTGCAGAAGGGCTAAATATGCATTAGGGAGGGATGGAAAAAGCTTGGACACCAACGACACACGTGTGCTGCTCAGTGCACCAAGACATTTGATAGGGGAAAAAATAAAAACACTGGTTTGCCTCATACTTCTTCCTCTTGGCACTTTAGATTTTACCATCCTCAATAGTAATCCTAACTGATTTCAGAAGAAGAAACATTTTAAAGCCAGCTGGCATCCTTTTAAATGCAAAACCTTTAAGCTACATGTGGTTTTGCTACTCTGTCCACAGAAACTGCATTCAAGAGATGCTAATCCATTTATTACAAAACAGCCACATTTTCCTACTCCTGCCTCCCGTCACTACTTTTCCTCCAGGCAGGCATGATTACAGAGACTTGAGAACTTCCAGCTCTCGTACCCCAGGAAAATGATCTCCTTGCTGTACGCTATAGTGGGCAGGAACACTCTGCTCTCCTCCTCAAGGCTGGGGAAAATGCTTCTGTGTTCAAAGACCAAGCTGGCAGCATCTTCACCCCCAATCTCTTATAAAGACTGCACCAAGACCAGTCATTTCTCCCTGCCTCTGGTCACATCACTTGGATAAAGGAGGAGAGCTGAGTACTCCTTTAAACAAAGAGGGTTATGCTAATTTTATGCTAATTAGGCATATCAATGCAGCCCTGCTATAGAATTACTTCCCTCTGCCCAGGCCTTCTTCAGCTGCAGAAAGGATGACAGGGGGAGCTGACAAGGCACAGTAAGGATGAATGCAATGCAGGGAGTCCAGCAGCACTCAGAAAAATAAAAAAAACTCTTACTTTTGGTGGGTTTTCACTCTTTGTGGCTCCATTCCCTTCCAGTGCAACCCTTGGCAAGGCTGCCAAGCTCTCAGCCCCAGAAATAGCATGTCGAGCAGCAGAAAAACCAGAGGGGAGGGGGAGATGCAGATAAAAATAGAGAGAAATGTTGATTGCATTGTTACTGCTTCAATTAAGCTCAGACACTTCAGCCTGATGAGTCAACAGCAATGACAAGAGGGCACAGAAAACAAGAGCAACTGCAGTGCAAACCAGTTTATCAGTGCCACTAACGTGGAAAGCACTGAACTCCCAAACCAGTCACTGTGATAGGGAAAGGAGGAAGTGCTCTACCATTGTCCTTCCTGCTGTCTGACAACAGCAGCAGAAGCCACAAAAAGGCGGTGAGTTAATACTGACCAGGCAGGAGAGCTGATGGCTTGGACCAGAGCAGCCCTTCCCAGCCCAGCACGCAGCACTGGGCACCAGAAGTGGGGCTCTGGAGGCCAACTTGGCTTGTTCAAATGTAGCCATTGTCTCCTCCAGAGGCTTAACACTTGTGATTCTTTGTGTGTCTCAGCAGCGGCGGCAGAGACAGGGAAGTAACAGATGGGTATAATTACAGGGACCAAGGCACAGTCCCTTCTCCATCACCCCGTGTGGATGCGCATTTTCTCTGCGAGAATAAACTGCCTTGCACCACCCCCCCCCATCAGCGGGGGTGAGCCAGCTTCCTGCCCATACCACCTCTGCTGCCGGGAGCTGAGAGAGCAGGGATTTTGGTCAGGGCAGCGGTGCAAATACAACACACGCTGAGTGAGACAGAGAGCAGGAGCACTGCAGAAAGGGAGGTTGGGTGGCAGCAGCCACCAAGCTGCCCGTCGGTCCCTCCCTGAACATCAGAGGATGGGCACGGGGCTGAGGCAGGAGGCAGGGGGGTGGAAGGAGGGCAAAACCTCTCAAATAAGTTTTGGTTGGGGTTGTCTGTGTCATCCACTATGTAAAGTCACCTCTGAAAAGAAAGGAAGAGAGGCAGCTGGTCATAACTTCAAACAGTCTGTCTGTCGGCCTTGCCACACCAATCCCTGGGAAATGTTCACCTCTCCCTGTGAAGTGGTTTACAACACATATAACATCGGCATTTATTGCGCCATCTGCCAGCGCTCCTCCTTCCGCCAGCCCCATCAAAGGAATGCTGAGGAAGTCATGTATGGAACCACTTATGACCAGCAGCAGTGCCATAAAGCTCTGCTCTGCAGCCTGGGCTGCCCGGGTTATCCCACCACGTCCCAATTCAGGCATTCATTCCATTCTTGTCCTGTCAGTGCAACATAATGTTCTCACACTTCGAGGCTTTGTTAGCCCAGTGTCCCACCTCTGACAGCAGCCAGCCACCAATTCTTAGGAAAAGCATAAAAGGAACAAGGACGGGTGCAGAGTGAGCTGGCCCCTGGGATCCCTCCCAGCGTCCAGCAATCAGGATTAGGAGCATCCTGTGCTGGTGACTGTAGAGATACAACGCCCTTGCTCTTAACTGCAAAGCTCTCCTCGGTGAATTTAAACAATTCCTTCTACATACAACCTCTGCAGCAGCGTGCAGCAAGGAATTCGGCAGGTTCAGTTGATGTCGTGCAAAAAACCAAACAAAACAAACCCCAAACATTCTTCTGCAATAAACCTACTACCCACTCCTGTGCTGCTGAAATGTTCCAGACACACTACATTATCATGCTCTTTTTCCTTGGCAGTGGGGAAATCTCACATTTGGGGCAGTTCCCTGGGTATCCACTCCCTCCCAAATTTGCACCCATGTCTCCCTCCCTGAACAGCAATTTTCAAGCAATTCCCACCTGTTTGTCACTGACTAGCCAGCCATCGATTGTGGCAGGGCTATACAGTTTTAAGATGATGCTATGCCTGGGAATTGCTCTTTACCTTCCCAGCTGGGGCGGCATCCAGTTGCTGAAAGGAAAAGAAGTACACCTGGAAACACTCGGTAGCACCTGAGGTGAAAACCCGCACACCCCACTGCACAGGGGAAATGCAGTTATCCGCTCCCAAGACATGGATCTGTCAGAGAGGAAAGGGGCTGGCACAGGATTAGAGAGCAACATTTGAAAGTTCGCAGATCCTGTGTTTGCACACAGGCGGGGCCACATCCAAGGTTCACAGTCTTGCTGGTAGCTATCCATCAAAACATTTGCACTGCCAATTTGGACAACATTTGTTAAAAAATCTACGTACAGTTCACAAGGCTTGCACCAGGCTGTCCAAATAAATGATGGAATAATCTCTTTTCTTAATGTTATCTGCCAGCATTTAGGATTACTTCATGCCAGATACCCCGCTGAAGGAAGGAGGGCTGGCATGGGGGAGGATTGCAGAGGGGACTGCTCAGGGGAAGAGCCCAGCTGATATTCATTCTGTTTCGTTCCCCTGTGAGATCCTTTCCATCACACTACTGAGCACAACACAATTAGTGAAAAGGGCCCGTTTTTCCTCCAGGAGCCAAGGTCCCAAAAAAGGTACGGCTTCAACATCATTAGCAGCTCTTCTTCTTAAACCTCCGGGCAGCCTCTAGGCAACCCCTACTCATGCAAACCCCACACCCCTCCCCCTTTTTGGTGTCTGCTTATCAAACTAATAAAGCACATCTACGCTGAAAGGTCTTGAGGCAGAAGACAGCAGCTTAACCGTGATTCAGTACATGTCCTTTCCCCTCCTCCTCTTTATCAAATAAAGCAAGCAGAATTTCCTACACTTAAATGGAAGGGAGGAGGAAGGAAGGAGGGTAAGGGGAGGGAGACATTTGTCTAGTAATTCCCAGCAGAAGGAGATGTCTGTTTACTTTCTTTGACTGAGCACTTGCATATTAAAAAGGCTCAGTTCCTTAGCGGACAGGATTTATCAGTGCCACATTTTCTACTTGATAGGCCAGAGCTGGCAATGCCCGCTCCAGGTAGCTGGGGATGGAAACAACTTCGTGTGTGACCTTCCCCTTGCCCTCCTCTGAGCCTCCTCCGTACAGGGGAGCCAGCAGAGGATGCAGAGGGAGCTGAGAGCCGAGGGCCACGCGGTGGGGATGGGATGCTTCGTGTGCCTTAGCACTAAAACAAGAAGACCACTGCAGAAACAGTGAAAGCACAACAAGGCTCCATTAGCTTTTTTCCATTCAGTGATATCCGGAAAGGCAATTTCCAGCTTTAGATAAAAACACATAAACATCTTTCATCATGTCACTGACCTAAATATAGATGATTACTTCAAGGCAAGAGGAAAAAAAAAAAAAAAAAAAAAAAAAAGAGGAAAAAAAGCCCTATTCTTATACCTTCAAAAGCTATGAAGCCCTTCAAGCAGACTGCAGCAAAGAGGAGCAATAGATAACCAGTCAGATGTAAAAAGAGAGAGAAAGGCATACAGTTCTCAAATGGTTGTCCTGATGGACCATTATCCTGGGCCCAGCTTTCACCTGCCCTGTGACACAGGTTTTTGCCATGTCCTGCTGGACACTTGGCTGTCTCCTGGGCTGCCTCCTCCTGGCACTCAGAGCCTTTCCCTGCAGCACAGCACAGCAAGCAGGACCTTTGCTTTGCCATGAAGCCTCTGGAGTTCAGCTCCACATTAACCCCAAGTTAACCAGGCCACTACACTGCCCTAAAAGGTCACACTGTGCTTTTCAAAGGGACATGAAGTTGCCCTCGGACCTAGGGACACACTTTGAAACACGTCAGATCTACACAGGAAGCAAAGTGGTGCCAGACTCCAGCAGCACTTGAGCATGAACCTAAGAGCGCTTGATTGCGCTCCCTCCGGGGTCACCTCACATCACAGTAGGGTTACACTGCTCTTGTGAAGGATCAGTGCTTTTGCTCAGTGCTTTTGCTCTCTGCGCTGGTTTGCAGCAGCAATCCCCAAAATCATGGTGCCAGGGACCCACTACTAACAAGCTCGAGGGTCCCTACTAGAGGGTTCCAGTAACACACACACTGGAAGCAGAAGGATTTGAAGGCAAGCTCTTTCTGCTAACACAACCCAATATTAAATATCAGTGACAAGTCATGATTCTCCATATCTAATGCATGCCCTACCATTCAGAACCACAGAATCCCATTTTATGACCCTCACTGGTACGTGCTGGGGACAGAGTCGGGTACTTAATTGTTCCCTGCCTCAGTTTACCGCATCCATGAATGGTACATCGCCAGAGCATGCAGAAAAACTAGCATCTTGAGATGGTGTGTGAACTGTCGTAAGTAATTGCAAAGACAGATGTGCATTTGGTCATCAGCTGCTGGTTTTTTAAAATCAAGAAACATGCAGTTAAATCCTATATGCAGCCTTGCAGTACACTGTAGCACCTTCCAGTACCTAAGGGAGAGCCTACAAGAGAGCTGGAGAGGGACATTTCATAAGGGCACGTAGTGACAGGACAAGGGGGAATGGCTTCACACTGACAGAGGGTAAGTTTAGATTGGATATTAGGAACAAATCCTTTTCTGTGAGGGTGGTGAGGCCCTGGCACAGGTTGCTGAGACAAGCTGTGGCTGCCTCATCCCTGGCAGTGTTCAGAGCCAGGTTGGATGGGGCTGTGCGCAACCTGGTCTAGTGGAAGGTGTCCCTGCCCATGGCAGGAGTATTGGAACAAGATGATCTTTAAGGTTCCTTCCAGTGCAAACCATTCTGTGATTCTGGGATAGCTGTTGTCAGGGTTTCAACTCAGTCTTCCTCCTGCTGGAGCAGGGGGAGCTTTGCCTGAGAAAGGGAGCATGAGCTATTGTTTACACAGTAAAAAAAAAAAAAAAGTCATTCTTGTCAAATGAACTGTGTACTGTTTTTGAAAGAGTTCAGTAGAGATAGTTCATTGTCATAAACACTTGCTGCTGTACAGTGTCTTCCCAAGTGTTGCACAATCGTCACTGGTGAGGGACTGACAAGCCACTCTGAGTTTAAGCTGCCAGAAACTGCCTACGTTTAGACCCAAACAGAGACTCCCTCTTTCTCCCTAACATGAGACCATCCTGCATTTGCAGCGATAGGCTTGGTTCTTCTGAGACAAGGCAAAGGATAATCCACTGTACCTGCTTTGCAATTTTACTGTATTGCGAAGACATAACAAACCTCAAGTTTTGCCTCTTGAAAGGCAGGGACCAGATGAAACCAGCCACAAACACCATGAAAATATCAACTTCATCACAGACCAATCCAAGCAACCCACAGGACCTTTTTTATTAAACAAGTTTGAAAAATCACAACCAGTGATCATTTTTTCCCTCTCCTATTAATGTGGGTTAAGAGCACTTTCCATCAGTGCAGGTGAGATAAGTGTCAAAAGGAAAAAAAAATTACCAAAGCACAATGGAAGGAGCTGGGAGCAGATAGCTCAGGGAAGTCCTCCCTGGGGGACACGAGGTTTGCAGAGCGCCAGCACCAACAGAACTCCATGAAAGTGTTACTGCCAATGTGAATGGCTCTGCCTGAGAGAGACGCCTCAACCCCACTGGCAGATCTTTGGGTCAGTGGGTTCAGTGAGGTCACGAGCCTGGGCTACACCCTCGTGTCTTGCTCTCTTCACTAATTGCTAGGCAGAAATAAGCCCTGGCCAGGGATAGCAGCACAACAAAACTGTGTCAGAACTCCGTATTTCCTGTCTCATAAAATACCTGCTGCTTAAACTGTCAGAGGGAACTAAAAGCTACACTCTCAACTCCATAGCACAATTTGCTTTATTTTTTTTTTTTTTTGTTTTCCTGTGAAATTGCAGACTCTTGCACTAAAGGTGACTTCTCGTGTCTCATAATATGGTCTTTGACTCAAAGGAATCTGCACTGCAGTGTTTGTAAAATTTGCTGCTGGTCTGCTAAGACTCAGAAGACTTCTCTAGCACTGTCAATCCTGTGCACATACCCAGATGACCTGAAGGACTACTAGAAGAGCTCTGGTGCCCTCCATGATGGGTACTTGCAGGGCTGGTAAGTTCTCTGTTTCCTGACTTTCAGGCCAGCATGGGGACTGCTCAGTGCATGTGTCTACACAAGTGAGAAGAGCTTTGTGGTAGAGAAAGCCACTGCGTAATGGATTGCTTTCAAGGGTAGGCACCAAATGGGTTATTACTTCTCTCCTGTGTTTCACTACGGCTATTCTGAGATGTGTCCATGAAGCTGCAGCCCAATCCCAAGTTTTTGTGTCCTTTAAAATCTTTAATCAACCACTCCAGGGGTTGAAGATGGCAGCAGGCCAATGCCTTATCCACAAAACAGCAGAGGATTATTTTGGGTTATGATACTGGCCTCTAGTTTGCGCACATCCAGGGTATTTACACGCATCACCGTGCTACTTTGCCTCTTTATTGTTTCGGCCCAAGGTAAAAACTTAGTCCTACCTACACAAAAGACCTGCTTTCTGCCATCACCGTTGAATGTATCTCGCCGCTATTAACACTCGGAAGATGTGCAATCTGAAGTTAAGCTTGCTGGGTGAAAGCCAGGGGAACTAATGGGAAACTTCTCATGAAAACTGCCCTGGGGAAACACTGTGTCTCTTCAGGAAATCTGTGTGAAAATAAACCATAACTGCATGCAAGCACACACACACACACACAGACAGAAGGGCTGCCTACACGATTTGACTGTGAGTGTCCTGACACACAAACAATGACAATTCCCAGAAGCACCAAGAGCACAATCCTGTGTTTTCTCTAAATCTCCTTCCTGTTTGTGCCACCATTAGGTTTCTGCTGACAGTAACTGGTGCCGGGTCACGGTGTTCAGCCTCTCCATGGCCTGCCTGAGCTGCAAGTGGAGCCAAATTCAGCGCTGGAGGCCAAGAGCCAGCCTGGCCCTGGGGGTCTCTTTGCCCCCTGCCCTGGTGTGGAGCTCTGGCAGGAAGCCCGCAGCAGTAGCAGCTGAAGCAGCACAGCTGGAGGGCTGCCAGCATCAAGATGCACAGGGTTCAGGAGCTAAAGGAATGGAATTCTCTTAACTGAAGAATCACAGAATGGTTTGGGGTTGGAAGAGACCTTAAATATCATCTCGTTCCAACCCTCCGTGTACAGGAACGCCTTCCATCCACTAGATTAAATTAAATTTATCCATTTTCTCTGCTTGACAGAGACAAGCATGCTCTACAAAATGGCCAGGTTCTGGTTTTGCCCCTCGTAAGCTTGAACTAGTGGCTGGATTGCAGTTCCTTTCTGAGTCAGACGGGCACCTTTCTGACAGCGGCTGTGTTTGTTGTCAGCTTGTGTGCATTATCACGTTGTAACCAATCCAACAGGCTATCTCTTACGTAAAATATAAATACTAATTTGAGGGCTCAGGGAGAACAGCTATTTTAGTTTCAGTTAAAGAAAGAAGAAAAAAGAAAGGAGGAGGCTGGGCATCATAACAGTAATTTATGATTTTACTGGTGCATTATCATCGGGTAATAAGAGCAACTTGAAACTGCCAATTATCTCATAAGAGGGGTATCACCTTTTCTGTTTTGAACGACTCCATCGATAAATGCAGGTTCTGCTTGCTAACAATCCGTCACCATAATCAGCGGCCTTACACCAGGAGAGGCCGCACGAGAAAGGGAGACAAACAAACCTGCAAACACTTGATGTGAGCTGAGCCCCTGGCTCGGCAGCAGAGCGAGGGGAGGGGGTGAGCGGGCCGGGAGGAATCGCCTGCAGCAGTCGGCAGGTCACACACACAGAGTGTGCAACAGCAAACTCAGTTTACAAAGAGACATCTGTTCCATTACTTCGATGCATTGTGGCTAATTACATCCTGGCCCATCTGTGAAATGACAGCCACTTATTCTCCAGTGAACCATAAAATCTGTACATGTTCAGTGTGGGCAGTGGGGAGTCAGAGCAGTGCAGGGGAGCAGGGGAGGCGGGAGAACGGGAGAATGGCACCAAGAAAACAACGGATCTCTCATTCCCATCTGGGGTCAGCCAGGAAAGAGGGAACTCTGGAAGAAAGGCCCTAACGAGGCCCTGCCATTTTGATGCAGGGCTGCGAAACTTGCTCTAACCCAAAACTCCTCACTCCCCATTCTTGCACGTGTAGGGCAGTGAGATGTGCCAGCAGCAGAAATGATTCCAAGCGTGCATCCTTGTGCTTTACATGAGGATTTGTACAGCATTTCTGCCATCGCTGCTTATATCATCTCTACCTGCTGGTCACAGAGCTTTGGCAGAGGCTATTCTCCTATACATAAATCTAAGTTTAGGATCAGAGGAATTCAAACCAAGGACTTACCTCCCACCATCTCCAACAGATTTTTAGAAAAATGAAAGAAACTGCAAGAAAATGATTCTCACCTCAACTTTTCTACAGGTAACAAGAAGAACCTCACATTCAGGCGTGACTGCACGCCCCCGAGTTACATAAGACAAGGCACATCTTATTTCCATACCTAGAGTAGATAAGCCAAAGTATGGCATTCAGCACCACATCAGCTAAGAAGGGTTAAATCCCCACCCTGGTAAGTCTGCCAGGACACCTGCAAATTTTTCAGTAAAGTTGTGTCAAATATCAGCTGAAGGCTGCAAAGATTTGACAGCAAGTTTTGTTAGGGGAGTGGCGGCTTGGGTTGATGCTAGCGCAGACCTCTCACAGCAGCAGCTATCAACAATTGGTGACTTCTGATCCCACATCCAGCCACAATCCTGCTGTGCACACTTCTGCAAAATTCCCTGTTTTGGTGGCTCTGGGCTAGTGGAAGTAGCCAAACAGTTATGAGGCAACTGAAAAATGGCTGCGGGGTCAAGAGCGGGGCACAGACTAGAAACAGAGCCAAGTTGCTCGGTGCTAGCCTAGTAACTGGGGGCACTGCTTTTGTTCCAGGATTTCTGGTGTAAAAGCATCACTTTCCCGATAATGCCATCACTCTGTGTGAGCGTGCAATCACCCCGTGTGGATTTGGGCAGAACCTGCTCAGCATGATGAACTGCTCACTCCCAAAATACCAACAAAAAAGGAGGATTGCTCATATTGCCTACAAGCCCAAGCTGTGGAAATCTGATGGAATCTAAAACCAGTATTGCAAAAGCCAAACTAAAGAAAGCTAGGATGCTTTGGGATGGGATTTCTTGCATTTGGCCATGGGCTAAAGGAAGATATTAATCCATCTGAATCCCTGATTGAACCATATCCTGCAGGTGTTACAGCTATTCAAGATAGTCAGGTCTAGAGGGGAAGAAAAATACAATTAATCTAGGTTCACTTACATGATACACAAACAGATGAAAAAAAAAAGGAAGCGTTATAGGAGGCTGGCTTGTGCTTACAGGCTAAAGCAAATCCACCTAAGGCTGAAACATCAGGATAAATGGTGCGAGCTTGGTGGTTTTGCTCCAGCTTTAGAACTGGCCTCAGCAGCTGTTGACAAACCAATGTAATAGGGATGAAAATGGATCAGGACCTAGTGTTGGGAGCAAAAGTAACTGGAAAATTTAATGTTTTTTTCCATTAAAATGTTCACCACTTTCTCCAACTTTTGGTCTGCATTCTGTTGATTCTCCTTTAATCCTTCTTTTCTGATGAAGGCGTCAACACTTCTCAAGGCCAGAATGCACACTGCAAGTCACCTCACTTATGAGACACAGGTCACAGAGTGAAGAAGCTCAAAGCTTGTTGTGGTCAAGCAGGCATCCTACTTCTCCTCCTTTTAGGGAGCCCTGTGGTCCAGCTGGGGGCCTTCTGCTGGGACATGAGGATGCTGGAAGAGTGGTGTCTCTAGGACGACCTACTGTGAAACCAGCAGCAGCACCTGAGCTCTGTGCAGTGTTTCTATAATGGGCAGGGTGGTGGCCAGGGTTTTGCAGGGTTTCTCCACAGACAGATGCAGAAACCTCTACACCCTCGAGCTCTGCTTGTGGTTAGCATATACCACAGCTTGTGAATCTCAAAGATGAAGCACAGCCCTTCTGAAGCACCTGCTTTGACTGGCAGGTTTGAAGCAAGTGGCTCAGTCTTACTGTACTTGACAAAACCTGCAAAGATATTGAAAGGCAACTGAGTGGTGTCAGTCTAATTTAGAACGGATGATACATCCATTTTACCAATTTCACTACACAACGGGCAACCGGAGAAGGCAAACCAAAGGGAAGGAGACGGCTGACTGAGCTGAATCCAATCTTGTGGCAGGTTCTACTGCTGGAACAGCTGGTGCCTAGTCTATGGATAAATAAAGGATTTAATTTTCCATGGATATCAGGCTGCCTTTCCTCACCAGCACTAAACTCAGCCTCACAAAAGAAAAGATTAACAGAAAAAGAGGCTCACAGTGTGAAACTCCACAAAGAGCTTACAGGAAGGATTTGTAGTAAATTAATATCACTAGCAATCATACAGTTCCAGAAGCTCGCAAGCTTTTGGTGTAAGCTGCCGTTTAGTTGGCTCACACGTTAGGTGTAGGATCCAGCAACCTCAGCTGCACAGAGGGACCTTCTTCCACACTGCCTTAACGATGAACTCGGTCTCAGCCACGGTTCTGTTGGGTGTATTGACCTGTCACTTCTGATCATTCATCTGGGGGTGATGGCCAGCACAGCATCTTAGCCTGCTCTTGGGTGCGAAGCCCTAATGCTTTACAGTAGGTTACCACAAGCTCAACTTAATGAGCATCAAGAAAGAGTATCAGGTGTGGGTACAGGATTTATCCTGAGTTCATTCTGATCTGGAAAGATTAAAAGAGATATCCCCTCTCCTCCATTTTCTTTTTCCTTTACCTTTCACATTGGTTATGGACACCCAAGGTGTGTTTCTCCTCTCTTCTCCAGCAAAAGCTATGACAGCTGGAGAAAAGAAAACGGGTGACATCGCAGGAGTCACAAGTAGAAAATGAAGCAATTGCAGAAGGCAAGGTTTTTAATCATTCCATTTAAAATGCTGCTTCCCCCTGAGTTTGTGTGGTATGAATCCTTCCTCATATCTATTTCAATAAGGCATGAAAAATTTGTAACAAAGGACATCTGTTCCGTAAATGCAAAACTTCCAGCTTTTCAATAAAGATGAAAAAAAAATGTCTTTGAGACTTTCAGGAGTTTCTCTGTCAGAAAGCAGAGATATCCTTGAGGCCTATACAGCAAAGTGAAAGCTACCTGCTCTCTTTCAGGATCCATCCCTTCTCCCCCAGCTGTTGCCTGTTGTGAAATTCTTTTCAAGTCATTTTCTCCACCTGTAAAACAAAGGTGACCAGCTGCAGTGTTTCAAAGATATGGATCTGAGTGTCCTCTTTACCCTCCTAAGGGTAAATTCTTTGAAGGCAAGGGAGGTATGACTTTGCAAAAGCTGAAAGCATTCCCAGCCAGCAGCTGGAAAGAATAAAGTGCTAAATTCCTCCCCTGGGAACTCTGCCTGTTCACAGGGAGATGCCACCTTTCTGAGCCTCCCTGATTATAAACACCCCCCTTCCCCCACTTCCTGAGCTGCTGGTGCTGATCTCTAAGGTAGGGCAGATGCATGCACTGATTTTTCCTTCAGGAAGAAGAGAGCAAGCCAACTGCTAGTTATTCCCCCATTACCTGGTTACAGTCCTGCTGCCAAGGTGTTTAGAAAGCCACACATAGAGAAACCACCTGAAATTAACTAAACAATCGCTTTGCCTCAATAGAAGAGACCGGAGGGGGAATATTTGTCTAAATTCGAAGGCTGACACAAGCAACAGTTGAACTGGCTTTAAAATATTAGCCGCTAACCTCTTCTCCTTAGGCTGGCAGAAAGCTGGTTAGCTGGGCCCTTTGAAAGTTCAGCATAAAAGGGATAGAGGACAAAAGAAAACTTCGGGAATATGTATTCACTAACAAGTCAGCAGGGGGAGGGGTCTTGGTAAATGCATGCCACGCTCACCAGGGAAAAGAAAACCTGGAGGAGGCATTTAAGAATATTTGTGCATATGCACAAAATATACAGCTGGGCTGCTCCGTGCATCGCTGCTTGGAACCTTGCAGTCAGATGCTGGGTGTTCTGTTCACAAATGCTACCTGTAAGTAAATCTGGATAGGAACTGCTTCTGAAAACGTAGAGCAAGGCAAATTACATGTACTTTATGGATGCACACAAAAAGCACAAGCTCCAGATGCTTCAGAAAAGCCATCCCAGGGAACAAACGAAGCGCAGGCACAAGCCCTAGTGGAAAACCTACTTCACACGTGAGCTTGCATGAGAGGGGAAGAGGGAAGGAGAGGTATATTTTGATATATTTTGGCAGAGGACAGGCTCAGCTTTCCTTTTCGTAAGTACACATAAAACCAAACTTCAAATAAAACACGCATCACGCAGAGCTGACTTGTGCTTGCACCCACATAACATGAAGTGATGCCACATACCCAGATTTATTTGCCCAGCAGCAAGGGCGCCAAGTGGTCTAACAGGAAGAGCTTACCCATTTGGAAAGCCAATCCTCAGAAAGTGTAATTTCAAGGAATACAGGGCTTTTAATGTTATTCAAATAAACCCACTCTGACTGTGGTAGCTTGGAGGAAAAGGCTGTGTCTAATTCTGATGTGCACACTGAGAAGTGACCACAGCTGGGCTGCCCAGGACGTCTGAAGAGGAGCTCTGCCTCCCAGTCCTTGGCCACTGAGCTTGGAGCTT
Organism: Hirundo rustica; assembly: GCF_015227805.2. Lineage (NCBI taxonomy): Eukaryota > Metazoa > Chordata > Aves > Passeriformes > Hirundinidae > Hirundo > Hirundo rustica. Next base: position 72,042,482 of record NC_053454.1, on the reverse strand, counting down.
CAGCTTCCAGAGTGTAACGCTCAGTTCTGGGACTGGACACTGGAATAATAACAATCACAAGTTTAAGTCCCTCTGTGAGTCTGGTTTAGAGCAGCTGCAAGTGCTGGTTCCTGGAGATGCAGCTGGATCTTGAGGGCAGAGGGCTGCTGAGGACATGGATCCCAGGACAGCTCCCGGTCAGTCACAATTAGCAGTGCTTGCTAGTGAGAGACCCAAGTCATTAGCTGGCACGGAAAGTTAATCACCTGTCCACTCTTACAAAAGGGATGGTCCCTACAGGAGAAGGGTTGGTGGCTGGGACTGCTCAGGGGACAATGTCTGTTCCCTAAATGGTGTCCCATGAATAAATCAACGTCCAAATCCCAGGGCTTCCAAACCTCTACAAACACAAACGCTCAGAAAGTATGTACCTTAAAAAATGATCCTGAATAAAAACTCCTCACCCCTGAGCCCCAGCTCTCCAGTGCCATCTCCCTTGGTTAACCCTTCCCTGCCCACACTGTCCTGCCTCTGTTTTGTTGTTCCCATAGTACATAATTTGTTGAAATAAATATGGAGATAAGTCTGAGCAAGACAGCCAAGACAGCCAGATTGAAATAAATTCATCACTCACGGGCTCTCAAGGGAAGAAAACCATGCATTTTTTTCTAAATGATTATTTCTGAAGCGCTGAAGGAATGGCTATATCACTAATGAGGCCAGTGCTCCATGACTGCTGATTATAAATGACCTAAAAAGAGACAAGGGGATGGCGTATGTGTGTACAGGGGGATGGGAAAAGAGATGAATTGTTCTTCCTTAGGGTGTGGAACTGACTCCCTAGGCTTCTCAAAAGTCTGAGAGCATTTGTAGTTCACCACAAAGGCAGGTCTGGCATATTTACAGCCTCACAAGGAAGCCTGGACTGCGGTGCTGGGCTGTTCTAACAAGCAGACACACAATTCCTCACCTCCCATGACAGGTCACCGTCTACTCACTGCAATAATAATTAAAAAGGAAAATTAGCTCTCTCTCAGTACCCCGTGGGTCTAAATTATAGGGCCCGCAGGTTGATGCAGCCAGACTTGAGGCTAAAGCAAGGAACAAGATTCACTTATGTCTTCTCTCACTCACGAATTCCCATGGAAACAAGAAACTCCTGACAAATGGCTCAAATATGCTTGCAAAAATCTTACTCATATGTTTGGTTGGCTACCTTCCCCCACGCTTTCAGGCTGAATGATTACAGGTGCATTGCACACGCAGCAATCCCAGGGCAGCTGATGGTGGAACAGAGCAGGACGGCTGCACGCAAAGGAGAGCCGGATGCCAGCCACAAGCAGGAAAATTAGTAATGTGAATTCAGAGAATAATATCACAGTTTGGCCATAAAAAAGCAGCAGCTTTCGGCTTCCTAGCAGTATTATTTATATCACACGGTATGTAGAAGTGAGAGCGCTTAGAAGTAAAAGATATCTAAGGAACAGCCCCGATGCAAAATGTGACTTGAGGGTACTGAGAAGATGGGGTTTACTTATTGATTTAATGGCTTGGTTTATAGACAGAAATTACTCAGGACACCTTGGAGAGCAGAGATCTGAAAATGAGTTTCTGCAAAAGCTCAGACAAAGGAGCCTTGACAGATATTAAATGGATTCTAGTCACATGCCACTGCCAGAGGTTTCCTAGCACTTTGTGGAAACCGTCCCTTTTATGCAGGCAACAGCATCCTCTTGCCTGACCTGACAGAAACTGGGAGATGCAGCTCTGTATTCACCAAAACTGTTCCATGTGTGTGGATTTAGGGTAGTAAACGGGAACATTCTCAGTGCAGAAGCTCAGATCAGGGCCCCTACATTTACCTATAGTCTCTATTTCAGCTGCCTCAGGCAGCTCATCACCAATTCTGCAGTCTCAGTGGGGAACTCCAGAAGGTTTTCTCCCCCTCTTGGGAGATGCCCTTTCCTTGGAGCTTAGGGTCACTCACAGGTACCCATCTTTACCAAGACAGAAAACCTGTGTAGACTTTGTACAGCTGCTAAATCTAGGGGCGGAGGCAGGGAAGAAAAGTTTGACTAAGTTTTCCTCCTTCACACAGGTCATTTGTCACAACCTTTTATAGCTAATAACCCCTCTGTAAAATTTATAAGCCAATTACAGAACAGGGAAATAATTCACTAATAGCCTATATAAGATGATTTAGAAATCTTGTAGGAAAAAACTCTGATATATTAAAGGCCACAGGTTTCAGAAGAAAATGTTGTAGGTGACACCCTTTTTAAGACTTTTGAGTTCAGAAGGCCTAGATGTATGCAAGATCTGTTTGAGCCTAGCCACTGCCACAGCTCTTCCCTCCGAAACATCACTGCTGGGAGCTGGGGCCACCAGCCAGCTGCACACTCCTGTGCTGGAGCCTGTCTCCTTTTCATCCCTCAAGGGTTCCAGACAGAGTTCCCTTCCCTATCCCTAGTGCAAGTCAACCTAGAGATAAATGAAGTACCTCATATGCTTTTCCAAAAGCCACTGTTTCACCACAGAAAGTAAAATCTGACAAGCAAGTGAAGATCATCCACTGGGCTACACTATCTCCCTCTTGCCTGGAGCAGGGAGCATAAAGAAATCAGCCCAGAAGCTGTATCACTATCATTTCAGAAGGTCTCTAACAAATCTGAGCCCAGGCTGGAGCTTTAAAAGACTGCATTGGTGTGTCAGCATAAACAGCCACAACTGGTGTCACAGTCAAGTGGTAACAAGGCCACTTGTGTTTTTACAAGCATCACTGCACTTAGCAGATGAAAATCAGCACCCTATCCAAGCCACCACAATCACCAGCAAGGAGAAACGATGCCCCTGCACGACTGCTGGTACTCGGGGCCGCTGATAGCAAGTGCAATTTCTTATGAGCTGCCCCTTAGTATGATGAAGGGACTAACAACCACCGCACGTGGGGTTTTATCTTTTCTTTTTCCTCTTGTTGGTCCACTGGACACAGACCTGCTAATAGCTTTCTGGGGCTCCTTTAAATAAACCCAACTAATTACCCTGCACAATGATACCGCACAACTAATTACATCATGGAGGGCTTTCTAAACGTGTGCGTTTCCTTGCAGAGGGCCGCGTCTAACACGAAGAAAATTTATTCAGCCTTTATGCTATCAGCTGCTACAAAAATGACGCTGAATACACAGCAGACCCAGACTGCACAACTTCAGCAGGCAAGCTCTCCCAGGAGGTTGAAAAACAACACATGGAGTACCCGTGTTCCAGAAGATGTGTAGCTGCGTGGCTGCAAGCCTCCTGCGCGCTGACTGCGGTGCCATGGCACAGACTGGGACTGTTGTGTAAATAAAGCTCTGCTTTTCTTCGCTCACGTTTGCTGTATGTTGAACAGACAATCACCGCTCGCTATGCCTTATGCCCTGACTACACGCCTTGCTGGAGGAATAATGGAAATCCCGGGCCAAAAAAAAAAAAAAAAAAAAAAAAGGGCAAAAAAAAAGCGCAGAACTGAACAGATGGACGACTTGAAAGAAAAGATACACTGGGAAACTGTTCTACCAGTAAGAGATGAAGGAAAAAAGAAGTTAAGTGACTCACTGTATGTTATGTGGACAGCTGTGTGAGAGGCTGGAAACAAACTTAGGGTTTCCTGACACCCACTCCTTGCTTAGACAGGGATAGCACCAAACCAAAACAATTTTTTTAATATAGACTTTGCAGACAGATATCTAACTAACAATTCAGGTTCATATCAAATTATTCAAAGTGGATGTGACTGGATGCCTTTTTGTGCTCCTGCAAACCTAAAACTAAAAAGACTTTGGTCTTTAAAGCAAGATACTGGGAGAGAGGATTTTTTAAGGTGTGCAGCCTCCCTCCTTCCCACTCCCTGCATACACAGCAAATGAAAGCATTTGATTTGCAAGGATTTCTGGGCAGTCGTGTCCTACAAAACAGAAACTCCTTCTCCTCAGGGACAATATCCTGAAAGGATGAAGGAAGGACATCTCTCAAACCACACTCATAATGATCCTTAGCATTAATAAGAGTTATATGCTTAAAAAGCAGCATATATCTTACTAAGCAAGAGAGAGTGGCAGATGAACTGATAGAAGAGGGCATAACATCTTATCCACAGCTATTAGCTGACTGGCCAAAATGCCTGAATAGAAATGTATGTTCAATTATACAGGTCGTCCACTCTTGGACATGTATCACAACCACCTACACCTCTACGAAGAACACGGTTCATGCTTTGAGGCATTTGAATCAATGGGCTTCATGAGAAAATGAGAGCCCTTACAAAGGGGCTTCAGAAGTCCCCTGAAGGATGTTCTCTGCAATTCTCTAAGGCTCTCCCTTTCCCTTCACACAAGAGGATGATTTCTACAGGGAGCAAACTGAACGACGAATCGCAAACTCACGGTAGAACTGTAGCAGAAACAGGAGACAGAGAGATTTCTCAGGGACCAGGCTGACCCTGATGAGCAACTCCAGATAAAATCTACAGTGCTTGGTGTCCCACACTATGGTTTTCAGAGGTGGGTCACTTCAGTTATGTCTCTCCCTGTAGTGACAGTCAGCCCTAGCAGAGATGACACACACACACTCTCAGAGAGCTCCCCTTTACAAAAGAAACCTAATGATGACAGGGCAGGCACAGAGAATTATGACATGGAAGTCAAAAAAAAAAAAAAAGAAAAAAAAAAAGGCATGATTGAGACAAAGAACAAGGGTGCACCGTGTCCTGGGTTCCACAGCGTGCCCCTGCAGCACGATGCCATGGAGATGGGATCTCCTGCTGCAGGCCAGTGGAACAGCAGAAGACTTTGGGCAGAAAGTGGCCAAACCAACCTGTTAAGAACCATGCAATGTTAGGCACGAGGAGGTCATGTGAGGTCCTCGTTACAGTTATCGTTACCCACCTCCATTTTGTACTGCCCAACTCTGATAACTCAAGCGACAACAGAAGAACGGAACCTGGACAAGCTGATTAATGGGTAGAAAAACATGCCAATCCTGAAACAGAGCTTCTGCTCAGAACCATCTTTTCTTCCTTTAAGCCTCTGACTTTCAGAACAATTTAAAGGAAACTTTATGTACCTTCACAGCAGCAATACCCATGACCTAGTTAGTGACTCCCAAAGGAAATGCTGAAGTTTCTCATAGCATTTTTGTTACTCTTATGCAAGGGAGATTAAAAGCCCATCACAGAGCAGCCAAACCTGAACTTTTAAAAATCAGAGAGCAAATCCATAAAATAATGGAATATCCTGAGCTGGAAGCTACCCACAAGGATCATAGAGTCCAACTCCTGGCCCTGCACAGGGCATCCTAGGACTCACACCCTGTGCCTGAGAGCACTGTCCAAACACTCCCTGAACTCTGTCAGGCTTGGTGCTGTGGCCACTGCCCTGGAGTCTGTTCCAGGCTCAACCACCCTCGGTGTGAAAAACTTTCTTCTGATACCGAACCTCCCTGACTCAGCTTCAGGCCGTTCCCTCAGGTCCTGCCACTGGTCACCAGAGGGAAGAGATCAGACCTCACTATTTCTTCTTAGCATCATGTTTTGTCTTTTTCTCTTTTGCCTGTTTTGCAGGTGCCAGGTTCAAGCTTTCCTTTCCTAGAACATGCCTTTTCTAAAACACAAAAATGAAGACTGTTGCAGGATCTGAGACCTTCTGAAGACGAATACCAAATAAAAACTCCGTGTTAAAACGTAAGCTGGAGAACATGGGCTGTCTTCTGAAAGCATGGTGCTCACTCATCCACCATTCCGAAACACAGGAATAGGCAAGAGTCACGTGAGAGTTTTGGTCTCTTCAAATGAAATCCCACTGCCTGAGTCCCCAAGGCCAGTGGCTGCACATGGCAAAAAAGGGGGGAATAAACAATTTCACACAGTCTGATACCATACTCCTGCTCTACTCACCCTGTATTAACCTGCCTGTTGAGTTTACTGGGGTAGCAAATCGTGCAGCACATTGATTTTAGCTATTTTAAGTGAAGACAGGATTCATACGTGCATTTTTCCTTCAAAGAATGAAGTTTAGAGGGCACAGCAAGACACATTTCGTTCTGTCAAAGCAGTCTGTAAATGGAATGGAAAACCTTCGCTTTCTGATATTAGAGAGGCATGAAAAGAGAACAGGGTCCTGGTGCCTGCACACATGCACGTGTCCCTGAGTGAGTGCAGAGATCCATGCTCTGATCACAAGACAGCACTGAAGGATGTCAAAACTGCCAAAGAGCCCCATGCCTGCAGGCAAGCAGTGATTTCCCTCTGCCTTTAAGACTCATATCTTCAAATTTATAACCCAAACAGGAGTCCCAGAATGGCCAACACACTACAACTTTCCTCCAGAAAGGGGAAAACATCTGTTCCAATAGCTTGACTGTGTCTGCACCACGGGTCACCTCCTGTGTGCAGCTGCACAGGGAAACCAAATTCCCCAGAGGATGCAGTTCCACATGGGTGATTGGCATACGTGGTGTGCCTATGGACAGCCCGAAAGTTTGGTATTTGTTCCACACTTTAATTCCTCAGGCTTTAGTACTGTAGGGTTCATACCTCAGAAGCCATGATTCCTGGGGACAGCATACAATTTACAGAGGAGCTCTGCACCTTTCCTTTCCTCTTCCCTTTCTCTTCTGGATTTTTATACAGGACTTCAATTCTTTTCCTTCCCTCTCCCCCACCCCCAGCTGCTTTCAGTTGATACAAGAGAAAGTAGAGGTCACAGGAAGAGTGAAGACACATAATCTAATTTTCATTTTGTCCATTAATCATGCACGATTTCAGGCAGCCATTTAACAAGGTGGAACTCTAGAGTGATCATTCTGTAGAGTGATGGAGAAAAATTCACTTGAATTCCCATTGCTGCCTCATGCTCCTGTTCATGCTGCAGAGAGCAGCCTCTCTTCCTTACAGAGGAAAATGGATCTACATGTCCTGAAAAATATATGCTGTCCTGGAAGTCTTCTCAAGAGCTTTCTATTATATTTAAAAGTGTCAAGCTGAAGCTGGTGGTGCTTCATTTGTGGGTGGCTGGATTTTGGGGAGGTGTGGCTCAAAGCAAGCCAAACAGGAAGCTCTGCATTTTAGTATATTTTGATACGAAGTTCTAACTATTGCTACACATTATTCTAGCTCACAAATCAGAAAGCCTGGAAGTAGCTCTGTGTCTGTACTCCTTAGATTGTCTGCTATTTGCCAGACTCTCAGCCAGTCAGGATCAAATCTCCTAAAGTGAGACAATTCTGGAAACTATAGAGATGTGCACTAATCATATGTAAGGTCAAGGAGACTATGAATTGGGCCTTGCACATCCACAGATGAAGCAGAGAAAGGCACCTTCCTTCTCTGCTGGAGTTTGATGAGTACTGCAACTTTTGCTGTCTTGCAAGCTGATGTCTCAGCCCCTCTCTCAGTCTCACCTTTGTTTAATTCTTTGGCAAAGTGACCTGAGCGTGCAGAGGGGAAGAAATCTCCCTCTGGTTTAAGAATAGTCTTTAGCAGCTGGGCTGGGAGTGAGGGCTGAGGAAGCCAAGGAGAACTGCAGCAAGGAACACTTGTCAGTGTTTGTCCATCTACTCAACAGGAGGGGCCTGGCCTCCTCTCTACGTCCATGGATGAGCTCTGGACATCCCAGTTACTCCATAGTCAAGGAAGCTTCTGTATTTCACAAGGTTTCTATGCCAGCTGTGAATGCCCCAGTCTCTCCTTCCCCTCACTGTGCTTTTGTCAGAGAGAGAGAGCAAAGGCTTACCCTGAGCTTGGAGGCAAGAGACCCAAGGACACTCATACCTCCCTTGGAGGGGGAAAAAAAGTGTTTTCCATACCAAAAAGGCGATAAGCCTGAGAAGCGTTACCTCTCTCAGAGGCCACTCAAGGGCATCATTCAACAGAAAGTAAGAATTACTTAGTAGTTCATTCCTTCACCCTTTCAAGGTTTCAAAGGAGCAGCGGGATGTTTAAAGGAAGAGGAGTGCAGATGCACAGAAGTAGGGTAAGATTTGAGTATGTCAAAGACTGAGTTGCTGACAAGCACTGTTTTGGAGGGACCCTGAGCAGTTCAGCTCAGCGATGGAAAAGGCATTTGCCAAGACAGAATTGCCACTCTGGAGTCTTCTGCTCTACTCTGATGACAAAGAGGTGCTCATTGGTTCTAGGGAAAAAGCTAAGTCCTGCAGCTGGCTGTCTGCCTTTCTCCAAAAGATTACAGCCTTGTTTCTAGGAGGTTTCTCTAATAAGATCACTGACTCAGGTAAAGGGGCCATGATTCCTAAGCCCAATATTTAACTCTCCAGAACTATAGGGATTTCCCAAAATGCCGGCGCTATATCATCCCTGACACGGGCTGTGGAGAGGTGTCATGGGGACCAAAAGCCCCTTTAGGACAACTCTGATAGGAACAGGGTGACAAAGAAGGGAAATGAAAGATTTACTACATTTTACTTCCCAGTCCTTAAAAGGGCTAACAGCCAATGCCTGTGAAACCAGGAATATGGGAAGGGTAGCAGTGATTATATTTATCTGTCCATGTTTCTAATCGAATTTACCAACCGTGGAAGATGTTTGGGCTTTCTTGTCTAGTCAAATCAAAATAATAAGGATACAGAGAGAAATTTTTAAAAGAAGAAATGAGAATTAGAAACTCAAGGATCTAACTGCACTCAGTTTCTGTGGATTTGGGAGCATCACTGCGTTTTTGAAAACTTCCCTTTGATGTGAAGAACACATTCGTGTGAACAAAAATACTGCACCTGCTATCAAGAGTATGGAACAAGAACAGGCAGACTGGCTCTGTTCTTATGATTTTACTAAATTAGTTTTTGCTACTCCAAAAACAGAATTGCCGTGAAGTTCAGGAGCAGTTATGTGTAATAATTAAAAGAATTTTCATAACACCATTACTGAGCAAGCCCTCTGTATTACAAGCAATTTTATTAGTTGCTGAGCCAAACGCTATTTCACAAGGCAAAAACCTGATCAGGCCACATTCACCAGATAAGTGTTATGTAATATTTCCTTTTCAGGTGCTTGATCTAAGAGTAGCAGCACAGAGCTGAAAGTTTGGCTGCTTGGTTTCATTTTTGCTATGCGTGCATGTTTTCAGTTTTTACTGAAATTATATATTGCAAGTAAACCCTGGATGCACAGCCCCACCTCTCCTAACAAAGTTTTCTATTCTGACAGGGATGCTCAACAGCATGAAATAATCCCCTTCCATTTACAAAAGAAGTTCTCAGTCTCTGAGTTTTAAACTATTAGTGATCCATCACTGGCAACCAAACCCAACGTAGATACTCTGTTAACAGCCTGGATTTTAAATATTCACTGTTCGAGATGGCTGTTTGCCTGCATGCGCAGGAATGCCTAACTGTGCTCTGGCTTCCAGGGGCACCATCAAAAACAAGAGGGGATTTCGTAAGTGGACTATTTCCTGGTTTAAGTATTTAAATTAGTTTCCTATTTTCCCCCATCATGCATTATTCTAAGCAAGAGGATATCACTCTGCTTGCAGGAGGGAAATGAAGCAGATGATGTGACAGAAAAGCAGAGACAGATACACACAGAGGCAAATTAATTTTTTTTTTTTTTAAATGACACCACCATTTGAATGCAAAATGCAAAGAGAAATGGCAAGAAACACTCAAGTTTGCTTCTAAAGTAATGAATAAGCCCAAAAATCCTTCAAAAAGATTGTATTAAAAAAATCTGACAAGTGCCTTTTAAACAGATAAAGCAGTTCAGCTTTGGAGTGACTGAAGTACAACTTTGTCATAACCTTAATTTTGTACTTGGATCCAGATACTATGACAGAAAACATTTGGTAGCAAATAGAAAAAAAATACAACAGGTCCCCATTCCTGACCAATAATGACACAAAAAATGTGCATGGGATTTGAAGAACAACATCACTAAATTCTTTAAATCCTTGTCTACCTTCTGCAACCGAGCCAGGACCTTTCCTTCCAAAATAAGCCTGAGAACACTTTTTTTCCTTTTAATTGTTGCCTTTCAAATGTTGCCTTTAGACAATTCAGATTTTTTTTTTCCTCCTGTTCCCAAATACTTCCTTTGTGAGAAAGTAAAAGTAAACATAAAAAAGAAATGGAATTAGTATGGTCAATAAGCAGTGATGATCATATTTTTTGTTGATACTGGGATCATTTTGCCACTTTAAAAATCAAGCCTAACTGAATGCTAAGGCTAAGGCATCCAAAACTGCACCAAAAAATTATGGTCCTACCCCGTCAATTTCTGTTTTCCAAGGATTGCTGCTGATATCATGTATTGGAAGATATGACCTACTTCCTGTATTTTCAGAAAATAGAAATAAGGAAGATCTCATTGCTAAATATATTTAAAAACCAGAAGAAAGAGAGGGGAGTCACAAGCAGTAGGGCAGAGAGGTGGGCTTGAGTGAGGGAGAGGTAGTTTGCCAGAGAACACAAAACACTCCTGGTTTTCACTACTGATCATGACTTTTTTTTAAACAAGGGCAGAGCATTTATGTAAATGCCAAGCTGCTGGCAAATAAAATAACTGCATCATGGGTACTATCCTCTCCTCTCTGGAAGAGGAACGTGCCTTTGCACAGTGCTCGACCACCTGAAGCTGCCCCCAAACTCTGCTGGGACTCAAGGGAGCCATGGCTGCACTCCCAGCCTAAGGATTCGCTTCTGTCATTAGTGGATTTCAAACTTCTGTGTGCAGAGTGGCTCTGGTAGAAACCTGAGGCTTACTTGCTGTAGATTACTTCCTGGGGGTCCCCATGTGAAAAAGGCTCCAAAACATCCCTTGGGTACCAACTGCTGCTGCCTCTGCTCCAGTACTCCGCTCTGAACATTGGCACTTACTCCCCAGTTTAAAAGCCCCACAGCTTTGAAGCAGTGTATGACCTGTTTCTGCAGGAATAGACACGAACATCTCAGAACTAATAATTATCAGAAGGAGTATACACCTTCTCCACAAACCCGTCTAAACACTGAAGCTTTACTAAATACACTATGTTCCCTGGTCAAACTGCATAGCTCTGATTTTCCTGCACAGGATGAGGTAGGATCTTGCTGCTACCAAAGCTGAAAGCCCCAAATACAACATGACTGAGAACTGAATTGCCCTGTTTCCAGAGCTAAGGCAGGCTCCACATGCTAATTCTCTGCTAAGCCAAAGCATGGGGCTTTGATTTCCTAACCTCAGAATGTTATCTGGCTCTGGTGTAGGATTACCATTAGCTCTGTACATCTGTCCTTACAGTAGGGTCACTGTCACACCATATGTCACTTGAACAACCTTTATTTTTTCTAGATTTTTTTGTCTTTTTAAAATCACTGTTCATCTGGAAGAGCCTGGATTCCCTTGGCTTTCAAAATCTGCTCTGCATTGCTAATGCACGAGCCTGTAGGCAAAGTTGCATTAGTGAGACAGAGAAAGATGCAGAGAGAGATACTAAAAACCTGCTAAGAAAAAAATGTTTTCAGGTTGCTCTTCTCCTCAATATTAACAAAAACCCCCTCCCAACCGCCCAAACAAAACATCAGAGAAGGTTTATTCAATTTTCATGTACCAAACTAATGATATCTCTTTTTTTTTTTTTTTTTTTTTTCCCTAAAATGCTTCTGCATAAGTTCATTATCCAGTGAATATTCCTGACTTGCAGAAGTGTAACAAGAGAGAGTCTGACCTAGAAAGAGCAGGTCAGGCTCCACATGGAAGGCATTACAGGGTGGAGAGTCACAGCCTCAGTACACACAAGGTATGCCAAACTTTTGATACAGGTTGAAAAAACTCCTGCAAAATTAATGGACAATTAATTCTCCCTCTCCCCTCTCTAGTACTGTAGTAAGAGAAAGGGTCATCGGTCTCCAGATCATCACTCTCTCAGAGGAACAACAAAAGAAAGAAATCAGGGGATCTGGAGGAAGAAATGAAACGTGTCTGCCAAGATCAATGGCCAGCCTTCTGGGACATCCTGAGGATTTTCTACTTCGACAGTACCTCTCACCCCAAAGGAACTCAATCACGTCACTAAACGATACACTGATCTCACGTGAAGGCTGCATCCAGTGAAAGGAGCAGAGAAAACCACGTCCCTGCCGGAGCTCGTTTGACAGCTCCTGTGCTAGAAGGAGCACAGGAACACCTCCAGGAAACGCAGGTCTCTGCCCCAGAGGTTTGATAAGCCTGGATCCCACTACGTAACACAGACTTGAGCAAGGGGATTTAGGGGAAAAGAAGATGACCAAAACACAGGGAAATCAGCAGGGAAGAGAAAAGACAGCCATAGCTTGCTCCAGAGGGAAAGACATCAAGTCCAACCACTTACATAAGAAGCAAATGGAAACACTCCACAGCCACTCAGAAAGAAAAGCAAGACCTGGAGAATTGTATTGAAGCTGCACGGGAGATCCAGGGCACATTCCTGTTGTAGAGGAAGACAACAGGGCTTTTTCTACCAGCTTAAGAATGAGCAAGTCACAGCAGAGTTCAGACTCAAGATAAAGATGCTGAAGAAAAGAGCCTGTCTCTCACTGAAAACCACAAAGGCTCCCTGCCTCACTGCTACGCCCCATCCTCCACCGCTTTTCCAATTAAAAAAATTCACCATTCATTCACGGAATGTAGGCAAAAGAGCAGCATTAACTACATCCCTCCCTGGGTATCCAGTGGATTACAGGTGCTCCTAGAGCTCTAATTCAAACTGTCATTGGGCTCAAAAGCATCATTGGAGAGCTCGTGCAAAGAGTTTTCAAACAAATTCAGCTACACCCAGACGCGAAGATACATCAAGTACAATCTGTTGTTGTTCCATTGGAGAGTAAATCCTCACCTGAGCCTCAGTTTTTAAAAATCAGTCTTAACAGCTCATCCTTCTGTGCCTCTTGTGTTTTCCTATCTCCTTGCAGTCTGGGGCATGACTGTGATCTTCCCCATGATGGGATGGTAAGATACAAATGACAGAGGAAGAGACTACACGCTGACCTCGTTGTCAGATAAAATCCATTATGTGTGATTAAAACTTAACAAAATGCAGTCACTTTAAAAGTTACTATCATGAAGTGCACCATGATTTATTGACTAAATGAATGAGAAATTTATCTGAATAAAATAGTCCTAGCCCTCCTGCATTGGCAATGCATGATAAGTTGCTGATCGTGAGAAGATCGTTGCTTGCCGGTGGATGACTTACACACATTGATTTTTCCTAACAACACTAATTATCATAATAACATCTCCTCATATGAGAAAAAGTTTCCTCTTAAGAAGAAAAAAATTATTTCAGGCCTTCAGGTTCCAAACTGCAAAGAATAAAGATGGAAAGGAAGGATTTTACAAACTACCTCCTTGCCTTTTATTATGCAGACCAAAGGTCCAACCCACTGGGTCTTACTTAATCTTGTAGAGATGGGAACAACATCCAAGAAAGCACAGGCATTGTGCAATGAAGCCGTGATCACAGTGGGTTGTTTTTTGCATAGTGGTGGTCTAATTTTGTGAGGCCAAACAAAGTCTTTGAGAAAGAAGAATGCAATCCCAAAAACAAGGGGAAACCCCTCCTCCCCCCACCATTTCTCCAATTTCATTAAGATGCACAGGGGCAGTCTGTGCAGTCCTTATGTAAGTGCTCCCATTGACTAAGGTTGTGTAGGTGTGAAATCTCTCACTAAGTTGAAAAGGAAAAGCACAGTCTATTAATAGGAAATTAAAAGCAGTGGAATAGATAAGAAAAACGGAGGAGAGAGAAAGAGACACCACGTATTCTCTGAAAATCAATCACAAATAACCCACATTCTTTTCTTTGAGAAATCTAAGGGATTATAAAAGACCACCTTGAAAAAAACCCCAACGTCCTGCCATTCAGTGTCCTCTGCAGTAAATGCATTTCAGACTTATCCTGAGGATTTTCCAAAAGTCCATGCTTTTTACAGAAGAATGTGCTGCTCTGGAGCATGAATAAACCAGCCTATTTTCTGACATTAATGTTTTGGGTTTTTTGACCCAGTACACTGTACTTAAAGCAGAGAGCCTGGGCAGAAGCAGACACATCAGCTGCCTTTGGTCAGAGGGCTCCCAGTCTGTGCTACAGGAAGCACAAAGCTGGGAGCTCTGCTGAAGTTACAGCCCTGACATTTCCCCTCTACTCTGAGCTGTGGTGCCCAGGGGCCAGAGCCCTCTCTGGCACAAAGCTTCCCAAGTAGCTGGGAAGCAGAGCAGGCAAGCAGGATGCTCCAGACAGATGAGTGGATAACACAGCGTGAGGGTTCTGTTGGTCTTTATTCAGCTTTCCCTGGCCAGCTGCAGTGGGAAACATCTTGCTGACAACGATGCAGGATTGATGTGCATGGTGTGAGCACTGCAGCTTTTACCCAAAGGCAGAAGGGCTTAGGGAACCTGTTCTTTCCACAGTCTGCTTTCCTCTGAAGGGCTGCACTGGTACCTGTGGTTTCCCCTCTCCCTGACCATCAGTCGTTGCCAAGCTGGGGCCTTTTCCACTGCTTCATTAGCACAAAAATCCCAGGCTTTCAGTGCACCTTACACACTGTACATCCCCAGCCAAAGCAGGCTCCGTGCAAGCGTGCCTGCAGGTGACACAATGTCCCTTTCAACAGGGCTCCTGGAAAACACCCCACCCCTTAGGTAACCTGAGTCAAGGATTATTATTTTTCGGTGGCAGCTTGGGAAGGACTGGGGATGTAATTGCCGTGCTGTTTGCAAACCAGGTGCAGGAATGAGTAAGTGCAAAGGGAAATTTCTAGAGCAGGACAGCTGGTGATTTCTCTTGTGTCACAGTGAGAAATCTCTGACATGTCCCACTGACACCCAGAGCTTCACCTGTTTTAGACACACAAGCTTTTTGGTACATACCATTTCCCCATTGCGCTGTCTTTTACCTGGGGGATGTGAGCAGGTGCCTGGGGAAACACAGAAATGATTCTCCCCGTTCTTGGACTAGCAACCCCCCATGTAGTCAGATGAATAAGGTGAATACATCTTCAGAGTGACCACATACACTAAATCTTACTATACATCCGTGTGCATTGTGTAGTTTGTGGTGCACATAGTAACTATTCCAGAAATGTCTCAAAAGGCTTTAAATACTTCTGTCCTATGCACGTGTCTGTGGGAACAGGGAAGCTGTCTACAAGTGGTGGGACCAGTTTCGCATGATACGAAGGGTTTAAAAGTTACTCTCTCCCAAAAAATCTCTTAAAACTGCCTTTCCATCTGTAAGGCTGCAAGGGTTTGTAACCCTAATCTACTGCCTTCTCCTGCCATAGACAAATAGATAAATTTGTCTACTTGTCTATAATAGACAAATTCTCTAGGTGTGCATGTCCCTGGCCACTCAACAATAGAAAATCCCTGCATATTTAGTTTTGGTTTAGGCACCTGTGATAAGGGCACATTACAAATAATCTTGATCCAGTGAAGGAGTTCCACAGTTTGGAACCCTGAAACTCTGGTTGAGATGGATTACTGGTCAGACTGCAGGTAGAGAGGCCAAATTTATCTCATGGGTGGTCTTACTACATCTGCCATCTTTCTTTCCATCTGCCAGAGGTATACAGACCACAGAAAGCCATGGTGTCTGCAGTAATTTCCTGTGAACTGTGACAATACCAAAAAAAATGTCCTGGGCTATTACATGGGTAAGGAGGGGAAGCAGAGAGATTAAAACCTGGATGAGGGGAAACAGGAGGTAAACTTGAGCAGGAAACTTAGACAGAGAGAAAGAAAAATGGAGTAATGGGAGAGAGAAAAGAAGCAAATAATATAGGACACATTAAAACAACAACAAAAGGAACAAAAGGAAAAAAAAAAAAAATCTCCCCAGCCTGCTGAATTCAGAGGGAAGGAAATACACACTGGAAAAATAATTCCGTGGAAATTGCATGTTGGGCAGTCTCAGAAATCTTGCTTTCTCTAGGCAATACCATGTACAAAAATGAATTTAAAATTCAGATTATTTTAAGGATGTTTACTCTTCAAGGAATGTCATATCACAAAAGGAGGAGTCATCTCAGGACAGAGCTTACACTCTCTCTAGGTAGACACTTTCAAATTATTTTTCTTTCTGTTTTTAAAAGACATTGACTTTTCTCCAGTTTCTCCAAACAGCATAAGCAAACAAAAGGCATCTTATAGGCTTACCTGTTTTTCAAACTAGGAGATTTTTAACCAGAGGTGAGAGACCTGACAGATTCTACAGAAAGCAGCTAGCATGAGCAGCCAAAGACAAAGCTGCTGGAGTGAGTAATCAGCTTTAATACTGCCCACGTGTGAAACAGAAGTGCAAAGGAGACAGGAAACATGATTTTGTGACAGTACTGCTAAACTTGGGCTTGCTTTCTTACGAGACACTTGATCCTCTCTAGGCAGTTCCCCTCTTTCTCTAGAGGAAGAGCTGCTAACAAGCTCCCAGCGGGTGGAAATGAGGAAGCGCCTGTTTGGAAGATGCGCTGCCCCAGACCCACGGGGGGTTTTGTCCCATCGTGTAAGATATGTTTGCAGGCTAATGCATACAAAGTGTTTCTCTCACACACGAAAAAGGGGCTGAGTGCGAGGTGGGAGGACTCCAGAATGCTACAAGAGAACAAAGACCATGGTTCCTCTCCTTATTAACAAATCTGGCTGTCTCAGACAACACTAAGCTGGTGAGCACCAACATAAAGAGGGCAAGCTTCCCATTGCCCATGAGGAATGAAATCTTTGCTGAGAGAGCAGAAACCACATTCTTCAGCAAATTAGATGCATCAGCTGGGATTTGGCAGAACCTTTTGAGCACAGGACTCCAAATCTGCACTTAACCACTTACTGGGACAGTCTTTTGAGAGGTATTAAGTGTTCCTACTACGGACACAGACTTGTTGCAACATTAGGAAATCTTTCTGGAGGGAACACACATACTGACAACATAATGCTGCTAGGTAGCATTAGGCTTGAATATTCAGAAATGCTTTGAAAAGCACCCAAAATAGGATCCACACAGATAAAATGAAAGACAAAATAGGAAGTCAGAGGTGAGAAGTGCACCTGGCTGCTGAGCTGGAACATCCTAGCCATCCAGGGAGCGTAGACTGGTCATCAGAGCACTCCTTCACACAGACACAGGTTAGGCAGATCAGAGCTTTGAATGGATACTGACACTGGTATCACTGCTCCAGGATCAGAGCCTTCTGCTGAGGCACAACCAGGTTGTAAGTCATATTGCTTTAGAGAAGGGACAAAAAAAGTCCTCGTAATATGTGTCCAAAAAGCCAAAAAGCTATATGAGCCACAAAGGAGTATGTAGACACAAATATAAAAAGGGCTATTGGGTTCCACATGTAACTCCACAAAACACAGTGACGTTCAGAACACTCCTGGAGCTGCAGTCATGAACTGCAGCAAAGAAAGGTGAGCAAAAATGAGCCCCTAAAGACAGGACTATTACTTTTCCTTTGAAAATATGAGCCTTACTTGGTCCTAAGTTCCTAGCTGGAACATTAGTCAGTACTTAAGGATGTTCTCCTCAAGCAAAAGAGCTGGACTGTATTCATGCTCCTGGGACAAACAACCAGCCTCTTTCAGTGCCATCAAAATGTTCTTGGTGGCGTGGGGGGGATGTGGAGGGAGGACTCTTAAGGAACACAGGGATTACAACAGAGCAGGGGATTTTCTCCTTCTGGCAGTGCTTAGTCTCCCAGACTTCCCTCTGTGTCTCTCTTCCTCTTCTGCCATTTCTTGCACCTTACGGAGCTGCACAGATAATTGCGGACACTCAGACTGTGGCATTTCTGATTTTCTGACCTCTTCACGGTGCTACCCAAACCGAGGCTGTCACTGTGTGTAATCCTTAATTAGCTGCAACACCTCTGAGGTGGGCACTGCCTTTTCTGACATGTGACTCTCACACCTTCCACAAAGCCCCGCCAGAGCAGAAATACCTCGATTTTCTCCCTCATGGCTTTTTTTTTTTTTTTTTTTTTTTTTTTTTTTTTTTTTTTTTTTTTTAACAGGTGCACAGGACTGCCTGAAGGAGCAGCTGGGAAAGGATTGCCATGTATTTAAAAAAAAAAAAAAAAAAGATTGAGGAAAAAATAAAGAGAAGAACAAGATGGAGGTTGCTTTTAAGATAATGACACTCTAGTTCAAAGTAGTATTTTTAACAGGAGGATACCCTATAACCTTTATCCTTATCAATTTGTTATTTGATTCATTTTCTTTGCTGCAAGCTCCTTAACGGAGAGAAATCAGAACAGAGGGAGAATGTAGGAAAAGAATAGGAGGTGGGTGATCACTGTGGAGCAGAAACTGCATGAAACCTACTTAACTGAGTTAAGCAGCAAAGACGTTCCATCCTTCACACAGTAAAGAGAGCACAGGGGAGGATACTGCTTGTGCAAGAATAATTCCTGCTGCAAGAACATTTCTATATGTACAATTAAACTCTTATTGAAATACTGCTGAAAAATCTAAGTTTCAAGTTTGCTTGGAATTAAATATCAGCTTATATAAGCCCCTGCTTTGGAGGAAGATGGAAAAAGGGTTGGAAAGAGTTAATTTTTAATCCAGTCTCTTGGTCTCTTCACAAAGGGTGGGAAAGACAATGACACTATGCTTAAATTGAAAAATAAACTCCCAGACTACCCAGAAAAGGCTTTCCTAGCAAAGGGATTTACTAACAGTTTGTTTCCTGATGAACAGAATAGTCAAAAGGCAATTTTAAACCTAATGTTGGCAGAGATACATGAAATGACACTGAGGCTTACAAATGCTGCTGAGGGTAGAAATGCAGCCTGAAAGGAGACAGTTTGTTTCATCTCTTATAATCAGCACAGAGAGCACTAAGGGCCCCAGATCTCAATAATCTAAAGTTCATTGTTCTATGCCTGATGAAGGCTAATCATTCATTGATTTATGCATTTATATTCAGATCTTTAGAAATTATAAGGACACCCCCACCAACCCCCCTTTAAATGGTTATCCTGTGAAAATAAGATAGGTCTGAGTGTGTTCAGATCCAAAACAGTGCCAGAGAAAACGGGTGGACACCTGCAAAACCTTCCTTTGGCCTTTCCAGCACAGGCTACTCTCTTCCAAAATGAGTTGCAAGACTTGCTTTACTCCCACTACCAGCAAGGGAAAGCTGACCACCAATCTCATTGGTTAGCATGAGACCTGGAAGATTGGGCAGAGAAGGGAGAAGAGATCTTCCCTGTCCCTCTGGAAAAGGGATGAAATAGAGAGATCTTCCTGGCCCTGGATCTCTACTGTTAAAGCTGGCCAGGACCTGCTGCTGCTTTTATCACTTCTGCAAACCACAAGGCCTGGTAAATCCACTGCACTCACAGCCTTCTTGCTGGTGGCAGAGGAAGGAATTTTGGTACACGTTGAGCAATTTTTTTCACCTGTGTATTCAGTATGGACTGTAACTTGGAAACAGTGTCATTTCGTTTGGTGACATGTATTTTCCAAAAGGACTATGTGACACCTTAGAAATACAAACACAACCAGAGGGGAGCTGATTAATGTTTTTGAGATGTCGAGAAGCAAATTGGCAAACCTAGGAATTATAGACGGGAAATGAATAAATACAGGGGCAAGAAGAATTCTAAATGTCTACACTCCAGGAAAAGGTAAAGCTAAGGACACATATGGACTTACAAAATTTACACAAGGACAAATCTAAAACTCAAATATTACCTAAGTGCAAGCTATGATTCAATCTGCATCGTGGCTAGGTAAGGCAAGATGCCAGGCTGGAGAAAAAGCAATCAGAGCAAGTCAAACCAAAATGCTCAGACAAGTGCTCCGCGAGTTCTGACAACCAGTAGTGAGGTACTAAAGGCTAAACAGACAAAGTGCTCTCAAGGATAGGAACCTTACTCTTTGTCTTTGGAACGAGTCTCCTCTCAAAATAAAAATGGGAAATAACAAAATCCAACTTGTGACCTGAAGTCACTGTCTACATGTAAACAGGACACCTTATTGGTTTGCAATAAACACGGGGAGTTACAAAGGCCCAGGGACCCAAATGAGAATTTGGGTTACGGCTGGTGTTGCTGGAAGCAGGTGGAACGGGTCAGGAGACTGGAAAGCTAAAACTGATGATGCTAACTTGCACTTTCAGGAGAAAATGGCACAAAAAACCCACCAGGAAAGGGTAGCACTCTGTGTAAAAATATGCTGCTACTGGCTATAGACATTTCAAAAACAACAGGGCTTCACAACTGCAGTTGTAATGAATAAAACTGAAGAAGAGTCGATTGGCACACACTGAATCATTAAACTATTGGACCTTGTAAATAACAGGACAAACTGCTCTTTATGTAGCAATCTAGATCATGTAGGAAGGAAAAGTTTAAAAAAAAAAAGAAGTAAAACAGGGGACATTTAATAAACACTTTGTGCAGTCAGTAATACAAATCTGCTTCTAAAAATAACATAGGACATTTTCCTTACAGATGTGTATAATACACACTGTAAGTCTTCAAGAAACTTGTCAAGAAAAAAATCACACAACAATGTATTTTTATAAAACTTAAACAAATGGAGAAATTTTTATGAATCAAAGAGTTACTACTACAACTGTGTTTTTAAAAGTGGAAAAGACCAGTTATTCTGACACACTAGAAAAACAATGGAACAACTGGTTTCAGCTCTCTGCCAGCAATGACCTGGAGGACTTAACATGCTAATACTGGTTAGCATGGTTTCAGGAGCGTAGGTTTCACCAAAGAAGTTCATAGTATTATTGCATGGTTATTTAGGCTGAAAAAGACCTCTAAGATCACTGAGTTCAGCCTTTAACCCAACACTGCCAAGTCCACCACTAAACCACGGCCACATGTGCATGTCTTTTAAATACCTCCAGGGATGGTGAGTTAACCACTTGCCTGGGCAGTCTGCTCCCATTTCCTTGCAATAGGATGAAGAGTTTAGCTGGAGCATGGGAGCAGCGCTCTTACACTTTGATTTTGCAAGGTTTAGGCTGGGAAAAAAACTTGACATCAAAGAAAAGACATCGCCAAATGAAATGAACAAAGTTTGTATTACATTGATAAGTACACACCCACAGGAAACACCAACAAAATTGGGTTTTAGGATTATGCCATGGAGATCTTAGCCAAATGCTATCCCGGGTTTGCTTCTAGTGATTTGTGCTAGCATGGCCTGCTTAACAACACAACGGGCAGATGAAAGCAGGCATGGTAAGAAGGCTAGGCTATGTTCACAAATTGCCTGGTCAGATGGTCAGAACCCACCCAAGCACGTTTTGGTAACCCAACTGTCCTTAAAAAGTCTACCACAGACTGATTTCCAAGGAGCAGATTTGGACTTTTGTAAAAGGCAGGCACGGCATCTAAACTCCAAGTCAAAGCTTTTGTGGAAAGCAGTGTCTACAAGTCAAACAGAGCATAGACAGGCATTCACTCTAGTTCTATAGGCTGTGCAGCAAGTGATCCTCACTGTCTCCTTCATTATTTCCATTCCAGCCTGTCTCCCCTAAAATCTGGTGAGACAATTGTTTCTCTGTCGCACTTTCGTGCAGTGAATACCAATCTTTCTTCTTTACTTCCAGGTAGGCTTTTTAAAAAGGCCAGATTCCAGAACGTCAACAATCACTTTTTCTCACTATCTCAAAGATAACCTTCGTAAAAGTGTAAAATCTCTTCTACAATTTCAGAGAGAAACACACCCTTTCACTTCTAAAGGACAATGATGATTATGCTTTGGAAATGCTCTCAGGACACAGGTCTCCCTTTATCTTTGGCATGCAAAACCAGACTGAGCAGATGATGCCTCTTGAATGTATAAGATTAAAACAAAGGACAGATAATTAAATATGAAGATATACTTGCAGGATGGTATCATTTCTCTCCTCCATTCCTACCCCATCAATTTTAAACAATATAACTAGTGGTTTCATTAGGAAATAATTGCAGCATTCTCACAGTCCCATGCAGGCAAATAGCTGCAGTCTAATTTTTTTTTCCTTTTTTTTTCTTTTTCTCTACTTTTCTCTTTTCTTAACACCCACAGAGAATTCTGTTTTGTTTTGACCTCTCATTACTTTCCCTCACACATGTGGCTCCAAACATCAAATTTTGCCTCACCCATTCAACTTTTATTTTTTTGGGCTGTTTTTTTCTCTTACCATTATGCATTCGCATTGAACAGGTGGAACCATGAAAAAGCACAATTAATTATTCCTAAATTTCCCAAAGAAAACGTTTTTACTTTTCCTCAGTTTGAAATTTGTTGGTTTGAGGAAAAAGAGAAAAAATTGCCTCCCATAAAAAATCCAAAAACTTGCATACATCTCAAAAACGTAATGGAACATTTTAGTTTTAAAAACAGTGTGATTTTTGAGAAGGAGGTGGGTTCAGACTTTCTTCCTTTTATTTCTAAAATTGTATAAAAAGTCTAACCAAAGCCACGGTTGCATCTTGGTGTGGAACTGATTTCTTTTATTATGACATGAGAACCACAGGAGAAGAGGACCTCTACGCCTCAAACAGCAAACAAGTTACTGGCCCTGTGAAAATCTGCTTGCTGGATTAGCCTATGAGCCCCAGCTAAGCAAGAACGGAAAAACCACCCAAAAAAAGCAAGAGCAAAAAAGGGCAACACCTGCCACACAGTCACAAACTATCAATGGGGTTTAGGGCAGATCAGGGTACATGGAGCAAGGGTGAGAGCAGAGAAATCTAAGTGTGAGTCTGACCAAGTGGAGAACAGACATGAGGCTATATTAGTAGGACAGAGTCTTGATAAGGATGAGCCAGGTTCCACCATGACTTTTGTTGGATATAGATGGGTCAGGATGTGCCTATGGTTTTAACGCTCAGTTCCAGAAAAAAATCCCATCAAAATCACCTTCAGGCCCCCTCTGGAAAAATCCCTTACTCAAAAATCCAAACCAGTATCTGCTTTGAGTAAAAACACCCCAGCCAATGTTCCTGTGAAGAGAAACAAGGTACAAAAGAAGATATAGGATTGATGGTTCGGGGCACATGGGTCGTTCAGCAGCAGTGTGTTGAGGGCAACAGCTGCAGTGCCGGTACCAGCCCTGAATCTCCACAGAAAAGCAAAGGACTAACACATCTGGCAGGAGGAGTCTCAATACCCACAGTGCAGAGATCCTTTGGAGAAATGCTGCTTCTCTTGGATACTAGCTCTGCCAGCTAGGCTGCTAGCAGAATTCAGTGCTGTCCAACCACTCACACACATGCCGAGCAGAAAGGCTTCCTCTCTTTACAAGAGTAGGCAGTGATGCTCAGCATGCCCAGGACACAAGCCTGGAGCACTGACACATTAGTAGGACAGTCATGGACAGCTGACCTCCTCAGAGCGTTTGCAAGGCCTCAGCTGGACTGAAAAAAATTGGTGTGCCTCACTAAAATACACTCAACAACGGAAGCGATGAGTTCATACGAGAACGCTGCCTACTACAACAGAAGTACCTCGGGCACAAATGGGTTTTAATTAACGTCCGTACACACGCACGGAGCCAAGCCATACCTAAATTTTACAGCAGTACACAGAAACTAAGACAAGGCACTTATGTACATGTCAGAGGATCTCTAAATCAGCTTTTGGTTCTCAAACATGCCCTTGTAAGAGTAACTTGACAGAAGTATATGGTCACTGCTAACTGTTAGATGCAATAGGTAGATTCTTTTTCTCCTTAAATATAATTTGCGAAATCATTGTGATTGTTTAACAAAAACATACGCTTTCACAAATCCCTGTCAAACCCCAAAACTACAATGAAAGTAGAAACCATAAACAGACAGAAAGATACATTCAGTTTACATTCAGAAACGTATTTCAAACGGAAGAGTGCAATATTCTTATTTTTCGTCTGTCACTATTAGCATGCAGTAAGTCATAGAATCAGATAATCTGCATCAGTTTGTGTTTAACTTAACAATACCAACATTTTTACCACAAAAAGTTGCAAAAACAGTAAGTTCCATCAAGCACATCTCACAATAATAAGCTTTGTAATTTTCCACAGGAAAATGCTTTTCAGGAAAGCAGGAGGGGAAGAAGGAAGAAGGAATACAGTTAGAAACTTATTATTTCAACCTTTCCAACCAAAATAAATCCCTTCAGTGTAGCTAAGTGGGTTCTACAAGTAGTAAAGGGACCTTTTGATGTCTACACAAAAGCAAGAAGTCCCTCATCCTGAATGGATCGATAAATGTGAATTGCACATAATATATAACAAAGTATGGCTCTGCCTTAAGTTTCTTCTTTGTATGTCACAGAAGTGACTTAATATCTGGACTTGTTTATGGCAGAAAGTCTAGTTCTAGCTAAATATCTTGTTTTTCTTACATTAAGGAAAAAAAAAAAAAAAGAGAAACTGAGTGACATTAGATATATAAAACCTTGGCTACCCATTCATACTGTGGAACTGTAGAGAGATATTTACATTAACTTCTCGATTTATGAAATGGAGGAGATGGCATTAACTCTTTCACATAGGCAGTTAATCCTCAAATCCATCTGTTTGATGGGTCTTTGAGTTCAACAGATTTAACAAAAGCAAAGAAAGAAACAAGAAAACATTACGCAGCGTGACCAAGAATCCTCTGCCTCTCAGTCACAAACTGACAAATTTGTAGCTACAATTACAGTCTGAGTTCCATGTCATTATTGCAACATTTCTCTAGATAAACCTTCCCAAAAAGAAGAGGCTTTAGATCACCTGTGTCTAATAAAATAGGCAAGCAGAATTAATATAAAAATACGAACCTTTTAGCTGTCACCATACATCCTGAACCAAAACCAGGAGGCAGATGAACATTTCTTTTTGTTCTGCAATTAGTTTTTAATAATATGTGATATGCTCTGACCTGGTAAAGCTCCTACTTCTCCTTATTGGTTGATCCCCAAACTCTATAAGCTGAAGGAATGACAAAATTTGCCGTATTTCTACATGCATTACAGTGTGAGTCACAGTTAAACCATGCTCAGAATGAAGCATTCCTTGTAGGTGGTGTGGAAACAGCTAATGTGGTGAAAAGCTGTTATGCTAAAATGATCAACCACCAATTCTATTAGATATTATACGCCATCAGTGTATATCAGACTTTTTGACATGTTTCGGTGGCACATAACTTCTGTGAAGGCACCACCTACCCTGGGAATTGATTATTAACTTTAATCCATTTTTAAACTCTCAAAACAACATTTAGAAAATGTCTTCTTGGACCTTTCCATGATGCCAGTGGCCAGATCTTTACAGGGGCTGCACAACTAAGAACACCCTGCTAACCCAGGAGGTGATAAGGCACTGATGTAACCACTCTTCAAACTGGCTATAACTCATTACGAAGTATTCCCCAAGCCCGGCAACTGCTGCACCAGAGCTTAGCACGGAATAAAAGTGAGACACTGATGCCAAAGCTCTGCAACCAACATGGCTTTAGCCTCTTGCTGAAAGACAAAATATTTGGGGTTGCTAAAGACTGCTTGAAAGCCCCAGAATAAACCATCTCATATCATCATCATGGTCCAAGCACCACTAAAAGCATTCCATCGTTCTTACTTTTTCCAGTCAAAACCAAATGCAGTCGGCACCTAAAATGTTCTTCCTTTGCTCCCAGAGCCAAAATGCCAAAAATGCTGTTTAAAGCTGGCTTAATCTCTACTCCAAGAAGAAGGGACCAATTGCTCCATCTTTTTGTTACAAGCCATGCAGTGGTATGGAATCCACAACCACCAAGTCTCACATTATTAAAAAAAAAAAAAAAAAAATGGAAACAAACCCTCCAAGGAAGAGTGACTTCTGACCCAAAATTTCCCAGAGTGGCCCTAAGCGCTCATCAGAAGAGGCACGCATAAAGAGCAGTGAATTAACAACATGCCTTAAGTATAATGCAACATAATTTCAGTTGTTTCTTAAAATAATCAGGCTCCAATATCACGTGAAAAATCCAAGAAGCATATCTGCAGTGACATTCCATACTTTCCAGGAGAAAGAGGAGGCAAGTGGAGGAGACTGGACAAAGAGGTAGGTACTAAGCCTTTGCATCGGCCTCTTGTTGCCCACGTGTTGTGCGCTCACACTTACCTGACCGAGGGCAGGGAGTGTTGCGTACGCCAGGGGCTGATTTATCATGCCTTTCTGCTTCATGATGAGCATGCGTTTCTGCTCCTCGCTCAGGTGTGCCATCTGAGCCGGCATCTGCGTCTGCTGGGACTGCTGCTGATGGATGTATGGCATCATGGGGTTCTTCCCGGGATTTGCCATGGGTGGGGTCATCCTCTGGCTCAGCTCAGTATTGAAATGGGTCAGAGGTTTGGTGTTGCCATAAGAAAGCATATTGGGCTGTTTGCTCAAGGAGTTTGTGACCAAATTATTTGGCTGCTGATTGATCATGTTCATGTGATTTTGAGGGAGGTAGTTATTAACTGTGGTCTTCTGGGGATTGTTTGCCATAGGAGGCACTATCGGGTTTTGGTTGTTAAAGGCTTGGGAATACATCATTGGACTATTTGGTTTGTCTGCACTGAAGGCTCCTCCGTAGGGACTGGATGGAGGCCCCACCGGTGACCAGCTTGAGGGCTGGTTCGGATGCTGTTGCTGCTTCTGCTGCATGAGCTTGGCTCTTTGCTGCTGCTGGGCTGCCATCTGCTTGAGCTGCTCAGCTGGCGACAGGTCAGCGCTCGGCAGGCTCACCGGCCCAGGCCCCGACCCCGCCACGGCCGATGCCGGGTTCATCAGGAAGCCGTTTCCAGAGCGCGCCTGCGACTGTCCGGGAGTGTGGGCCTGGCTGGGAGTCTGAGGGGACTGGACAACACAGTTTGCCGGTGATCCAGCAGCCACCGGGGCCGGCGGGGCGCTGGATGCAGAAGCAATGCTGGAGCCGGTGGAGGTGTTGGAAAATGGAGGACCGGAAGAAGATGGTCTGACCTGGGGAGACCCTAAGGGGACATGAGCGAATGGAGAATGGGATGGATCGCTTTTTACGCTTGCGCTCTCCTGAGTCTCTGTGGCGGGCCTGGGAAATTCGGGCTCCTTCTTCTCTTCAAAGTCTTCATTGAACAAATCCTGTATATCATCTTCCGGGACGGTGTTCGCTAGCTCGTCTATGAGCTCCTGCCACTCCTGATCATTTAGGTTAATGTCTGAGAAGAGCTTGTTCTGATTCGAAAGAGATGTTTCAGAAGTGTCTATGCAGTTGGAGTCATCCAAAGGCTCTTGCTTTAGTTCCTTGCTCTGCAGGATGTTAAAACTATCATCCAGCTCATTGCAGCCATTGACAGGGAGCTTTATCTCAGAAAGCCCACCATTTTCACCCAAGTCTTCTAGACCACTCCTGTGAGTTCCACTGTTCTGCAGGGGCAGGGGAGCTTTCATGTCAAGCTGGTGAAGAGGAGAAACAGCAGGCAAAGGCAAATTAATGGGCAAGCTGTTGATTGCCTCAATGCCTGGCACATCCTTTCGGGTCCGCTTGCTGGTTGGAGAAAAGTTCCCATCACAAACTCCATTCTGCTGCTCTCCATTGAGAGGTGAACGTGCGCCTTCCAACTTCCTTTTGACTGTCTCTTGAAGCTTAAAGAAAACAAGAGGAAAGAAAAAAATTAACTATTTGCAGATGCAAAAGCACTGTGACAAGATACTCCTCATCAAGCCAATGACAGTAAGTTTTAAAACTGATTAGGAAGTTTCTCTGATTTCATTCTTATGCCTTGATCAACTTGAAAACACAGTCTAAAAACCCCCAAACAAAGAAACACCTCTCCCTGTTCCCAACAAAACCTTCCCTTGACTAGGAAATTAGAACTGTAAAATATGGCTGTGCTTTCCAAGCTGAGTTTGTGCTAACTTCAAAGAAATTTAGGGAGCAAGTTGACAGATTCAACATTTTAGTGCCTAATACAGTGATCAGATTTAAACAGTGTGCCTAACACAGTGAGGAGTCTAAAACTGGAACAAAAAAAAAAAGAAAAGAGGAATCACTAAAATTTACTACTCACTCTGAAATTTTTTGTTGGAAGTTTCTAGAAGCTTCTTAAAAAAATAACTGCAATATAATTGATTGACTACTTATATTGAAACGTGTGAAAAAAAGAAAATTAACATAATTTCATTTGAATAGCCCTGAGTTCTTGGCTAACATATTGAGAATCCCTTTTAAGGGAGAAAAAAAATATATATCCACCCTAGAAAATAGAAGGCACTTCACATAACGTTAACTCAATCAAATAATGAAAAAAAAAAAGGAAATCAGCTGTGTGCTAGGAGCTAACATAAAACATAAATAGCTAACAGAAATAATAGCAAGACAAGTCTACGGAAAAGCAAATAAATTGGAATAAAAGAATTTTATAAAAAAAGTGTATTAACATCAGCTCTAAGTCAGGTTATAGAAGCATAGCAAAGAACTGTAGCAAGCAACAGTACTCCCCACTCACACCCAGGCTGAGTCCTTTACTTATGTACGAGGCTAAAAAAAGCATCTCTCTTCAGCTAAGGCAAAAAACAATAGCGGGGAGGGGAGGAAGCAGAGAGGTCACAGCTCTAGCAAACGCCTTCAGGACACACTCGCATCCTTGATACTAGAACAATAGAAGACAAAATACTGAAAGATTTTATCAGTTTTTAAAGTATTCTTACTGGTAGGAAAGTCCCAGATATGCAGCTCCCACCCCTTCCCTAACCTAGAGGTCCTCAACCTTCTTTCTTCTCACAATCCAGATCCCATTTATTTCTCCCATCCCAGAGGGCTGGTTCCCCTTTCATCCCATGTGTAAGACCGGCAAGCAAATCGGTATCTTGCCCAGGTTTTGGAGGGAGTGGTTCTGGGAAGGCTGTGCCCTTCTCCTGCCCCTCAGGCCAGCCTGGCCTCTTTCAGCACACAATGCAGAGGGATGTGGCCAGCACAGGCATTGCTGCAGCCACAGCTGAGCGTGCATGGCACGCCAGGCTACTGGCGAGGCTGCTCTTTGGCAGAGAACCAAGCAGAAAGGCAAGGCCGTGAGTCTAAGCAGACCATCAATTCCTTGATTGGCACTGGAGCAATGTGGGAAAATAATTAACATGTGAATAAGAGTCCCCCGTGGGTCACTGTTGGCATAAGTGACCCAGACTCTGCTGCCTGTTCCGCCTTGCACAAAGCCAGCGTGTGCCAAGCTTCCCGCAGGCAGAATTCCTCCACCCTCGTGGCTCCTGTGGTGCCACACAGAACAGCTGCTCCGTAACCACAGCCTCTGCCACACGGCTGGTCTCCTCCTCTGCCGTCTGGTCTTAAAACCCTGAGTTGGAGAGTTGTGGATTTTCATTTTGGAGATGAGAAAACTCTGGGCGGACCTTTATAGCACCTTCCAGCACCCAAAGGGCCTATGAGAGAGCTGGAGAAGGACTTTCTATAAGTGATAGGACAAGGAGTAATGGCTTCAAACTGGCAGAGGGTGGGTTTAGATTAGATATTAGGAAGAAATTCTTCCCTTTGAGGATGGTGAGATGCTGGCACAAGTTGCCCAGACAAGCAGTAGATGCTCCATCCCTGGAAGTGTTCAAAGCCAAGCTGGATGAGGCTCTGAGCAACCTGGTTTAAGTGGAAGGTGTCCCTGCCCAGGGCAAATGGTTTGGAATGAGATGATTTTTAAGGTCCCTTCCAACATTCTGTGAATTTACGCCTGTGCAGCTCTGTAGCAGCTGTCCAGGCCCTGAGTCTCTCCCCTCCCCAGTTTCTGGAGATGAAAGAACAGCATGGCCAGTGGTTGGCACCAAGAAGCTCCTCTCCCTGTGTCGCAGCCTGTGATGGGGAACTAGCCTGCAGCAATGTGGGGGCTGAGAAGGCTGTGAGCATGTTTTGGGCCTCCCTATCAAATCCCTGTCGCTGCATTACCACTCCTCTCCCAAATGCAGCAGCTCTCGTCCCCATGAACTCCACAGATGCAGGTGGGAAAGCAAACTGTGCCACTCTCCCTAGATTAAAACCTGGCATAGTCAGGTTTGGCAGCCATGGTCTGCAGGAACTCACCAGGCTGCAGAGCACGGGGACCTGCAGGAGAGCATCACCTTCTCATCTCCCCGGAAGCAGAGCTCTGCTAGCAAGAGGTGCTTGCCCAGAGGTGGCAATTGCCTCAATCTGTGCCAGTCAGCAGCCATGTGGAAAGGAAGTCCAGGACTAGTGTGAAGGACCAAAATCAGATCTCACAAGGGGACTCATGGTACGGGTCTCACCTCTGCTGCCTCCCTCCCCTAAAAACCCGTGTAAAGCTGAACACCGGTGTGCGGCATTACAGCTCCCCGCTGCTTTTTGAGTTGTGGATCTGCCGTGCTGCAGAATCCTACAGCTGAGTTGGCTCCACTCATCTTTATAAAGCCCTGGATCGGGCCCTGGACACAGGAAAGGATGGTACAGATGTGGTAATGGCACCGCTTCACAAGTACAACAGCACAGCTCCAGGGCAAGAAAAGAGCTGGCCTCAAGTGCAGGTGGTCAGTTGATACAATGGGTTAAAATAGCATATTTAAATATTTCCCCTAATGGGCCACTCACACAATTTACAGCTGAAATCACGCATTTCAACTCCTAAGCCATCTCACTACAAAGTCACTATTGCCTCATCAGAAAAACATTCCCCAAACAGCAAGTGACTCACGACCAAGCTCAATGGGCATGCACAGGCAAAACCAGGATTTGACGAAAGGTTCAAAATGTCTGGTGGCCTTTACCCCAAGTCCATATTGACCAAATACTGTGCTAAAGTAAGAACAGGACCTGGTGGCAGGCTTCTCATCATGAAGTAAAGTTCCTATAAGGAAAAGACGGGAAAAAAGTTTGTCTTAATGACAAGGGAAGGAGTAGTGAGAGCGATTATCTCCTGAGGAATACAAGTCAACTGACTTCATATGTTTGAATGAATACTTTACAAAAATATTCGTAAGAGCGATACGCTTTTACATGGTTTCACACTTTCAGGTTTTGAAACATTTACTATTTTATCCTGAATCTATCACCTTATTTGTATAAGAGTGTTTACCAAAAGAATCAAAACTATCTAGTGGCAAATAACCAGCCCTAAAAATATCAGTTCCTAAAGTTTCATCATGTGGTGGAACTTGGATGCCCCCCTGTACAAATATTCAGTGACTTCAGTGAAAGTAAAAGCAGGCCCAGTATATAAATATACATAATCGTGTTTATTATGCATTACAAGAAAAAGCAGCTTGACATGGAAACTATTTTCTATCAAATATGAAACGTACAGAAGTTGAGCCTTGTTGCAAAAAGAAATTAAATTAAATCTATTCTAAGTTTTCAGAGACTTTAGGATTTGGGGGGCTAACAGAAACTAATATTTTTATTTTCTTTTTTTGCTCATTGAAAAACTGTAGGTAGACAGAAATTGAACATGAAAGGTTTGTTTGAAGGCAGCGTGCTGGGTACAACCTTTACAGGTGGGGAAGCCCTTGACCTCAAGCATTTTGGGGGAGCTGGGAGCCATAACAATAGATGCAGCTCCTTTTTTTGAGGTATAACACAGAAATATTCTTATCAAATTATTTCAATGAAAACTTTCTTTTTCATATCTTGATTTCATTCCCAATCACCATATTAACTCTTGAATCGTTTGGATATCCTACGCTGAGCATATACTGCCAAACAATTTACCACCACCAGGATTCCACAGTGTCTTAGACTAAAACCCCAGCACTCCTCCTTCCCTTTATAAACACAAACCCTGAAGTCAAACAGCATCTTTTAAAGTACCCTCCCTCTCCTTCTTAGTACAAGTACCCAGTTTGTGCATGTTTTACAGCATGCACTGTGAAGATATTAGCAGGAGCTGAGAGATTTATGTCTAGGAGCAGAAGATTGTTGACACCAAAAATAAAAATGAAAGGAAAATATCAAAATCAAAGGCAAATATTGAAATAAAGCAACCCCCTTCCAGCTTCATAAGCCCTTAGCTTCATTCACACAAAATATTTGGCTGATGACTCTCCATTTCACTACACTTTTCCACCCTAAAGCACAAGAGGGTGAAACAGTACTCTCGATATGCCTTCGGAAAAACTCCAGCTGCAGAGTGAGAAAAGGTCAAATTTTGGCAGGTTGACTTTTTAAATGACTTTCAGCTGGAGGAGAGGCGGGGGACAGAGGCTGTGCATACAAACACACAGTGACCCGAACGGTCTATCTAATCCGGCCCATCCTGAAATCCCGGGCAGAGCTCTCGGACATGCCGTGACAGACCCAACAGATAAACAGGAGTTTGTGGAGGCTGTCAGCAGGGCTTTCATCTGTGAGGAGAAGCTGCTCCGCTTCATCTCACCAGCAGCAATTCGTTTCTCAAAAGAAATGAGACGGAGGCACTGTTGTTATAGCAACAGCCGAGCCGCCCGGCAGCCCATCCTCCACCACGGAGCTGCCTTTGGGGGGCGAATGCTCCAGTCCTACACGGGGAGTGACCGGGGCTGTGGCAGATGAATATCCCCTTCATGGCTCCTTCAAAAATACAGCACAAAAACCAGAGGGAGGTGGGGAAGGCGGGAGGCTAAATTCTCTCTGACGCCCGTGGAAGCAGGACACGAATCACAGGGTAACGCAGGTCCGCTTCTCCTCTGCGACCCCTCACTTTTGCAGATAATTTTGTGTCACGGGAGGCTGATGTCACTTTTACTGATGTTTTTGTGTACCAGCTACATGTAGCCACTGACTTTCCTCTCCCTAGGGCAGCTCCAGCCACAATTCTGAGAGGTCTGGTCCGCTTGGCTCCCCAGCTCTGCTGGAATGTGCCCTGCTCGGGAGCTATCTTTGCTCCCTGTGGGAAAGCAGAGAAATTAGCCAAAGCCCAAAGTCCATCTTCCTCAGAGGACCTGCATATTTACAAAAAACAAAGGCTGTTATCTTCTCCACATGCTCTTCTGTCACTCTTTCTGTTAAAAATTGATCTTTTCAGTTCTTCATGTTGAATCAGTCTGGCCCATGACCTTCAGTTCCTTTCCATGAAATAAATTCAAGTTTTGGCCTTTCTCCATGGTTTCTACTCTCCCTCTCGCCAGCGTGTTTGCTCCTGAGTTTGTCCCTCCCTTTGTCTCCCTTCTTCTCCTAGAGCTTCTCCAGAAATACCTTGATACTTCTTGCCTCCAACAGGGAGTACTTACCATGAGCTCTGCCATACACCACCCCAATACAGCAGTCTCCAGCCTGCACCCTAAAGACTGAGTCAAGTTTGCTACTTAACTTCTTGTGCTGCACTCAAATCCTATCAACAATTTAGGAAGTGTCCCAGGGGTGGCAATGAAGTGACACTAAGCAAGTGGAATTGACATAACAGCCTCTAAGATCAGTAAGGAATAATCAACATTGCCATTTGCATGCCAGAAATTCAGCTTCCACATTTGAAAGGATTTTTTGCACACACCTTGCTGCATCACCTCTGACGCTGCCATTCAAAAGTCAGTGTTGCCTGAGGTGCAGCCACATCTTGCCACCAGTGTTTTAAGTCCATAGTGGACCCCCAGTGACGCTTGCTGCAGAGGTGGTGGGGAGCAGAGGACAGCCTTTCAAAAACCCCTGTGGGAGCTGAACTCAGACAAGCAGCCAAGCAACGTGAAGGTGAGTTACAGATCACCACTTCCCACAAATGGAAGTATTTCCTACGTCCAACCACACCCCTACTATCTTAATTCCTTCATGCTGCTGAAAGCACAGCACTGATGCCTGCTAACTTGCTGGATGAAGCCTGATGTAGCAGACTGATTTTGGAGCACAATTGCTCATTTAAAGCACATGCTGTGTTTCTCCATGCTAGGCCTGCCTGCCCAGCTCTTGTTGGCCAGGGCAATGTTTCGAATATACAGGAAATTCATGTTGTGAAATCTATCTGAAGTTGGTAAAATCTCATCCTGCCAACCTAGCCAGTAACCAGTTCTAATCTGCAGGCTCACAGAGTAACCTCTGCCTCAGGAAAGGAGTCAACCCTCTGCCCCTGACCCTGCAAAGGGCTGTGGGGTCTCTCGTCATCACCCTTGCTTTTGCCGTCAGTCACCAGACGAACAAAATACCTCCCAGTAATAGTAAAACGATGATCAAGGCACTGGGTAAACCTGCAGGAGTTGGCAGAGAGGAGAACAATCCATGTCCTCTCATTTTAGCCAGTCAGATGGGAAGAGTTGCTCTCTGAAGGGTGAGAGTAAAGAGTCGTGGTGCTTGGAAGCAAAGCTGGCAGCACAGGCTCCTTGCTAGAGCTGCCTGCCATCTGTCAGGGCCCCAGCCACCACAGGAATGGGATCACACTGGGAGATCAAGCAGAGAACAGGGAAGAAGGGTAACAAAAAAAGGCACTGCACGAGAGCAAAATAGCAACAGCACTGGGGAAGTCAAACCGGGTAAATTCTGTGACTCCACCTGCCCTCACTCAGCCGGGTAAGGATGCTGGTGTGTGCTAAAGCAGCTTGAGAAAAGCTGAGTGCAAAGGCATTGCACAGCAAGTTTAAGTGAACTTTAGAGCACAAATTATTTCATGAATGGAATGGTGTTATCGCTGTCAAAGAGCCTTCCTGCCCCAGTCTATGATCTACATGGTTTACTCCTCTTCAGATCTAATTTAACCCCGCTTTGGCCCAATGGGGTAAACACTGGCAAAGCAGTAACCTCATTGCTTTGAGAGTGCCAGCACTGCTCCATCTGTGCAAAAGTCTTAGGAAGGTGCTAAGAGCCTATAAGCTGAACTGTTGAGCTGGCAGTGCCTACTCCTGCCTCTCACACCCAGCAGCTGAACTCTGCTCTCTCTGAAGTCGTCCCTGCAGATGGCATGAGCTGCATTTTCAAGGTGCGTTATGAGGATGTGGTCAGGCAGCCTCCAATTGACTTGTCTGGGAGTTGTTCTGATAAATCTTCATGCTTTCCAATCTGCTTTGTATCTGGACAAGAAGAGAGGGCGATGATAAAATGCAGATACTGGGGATTATTAAAGCTGTGCCTCCCAAAGAACTACAAATCAGGGTAGAAAAGAAACGCAGGAGCCTCTTGTGTTTTAAACTAAGAAGCAGCAAAACAACATACACAGTGTTGTTGCACATGCACCATAACTACTCAGTAGCTCTTTAAACTGTGTATGTGACACTAGGAATGGTTTCCTGGGGAAAATCTTGTCCCAGTTCATTCTCGGATGAGCACAAGTTGTAGAAGGCTAGTGAAGTATGCTGATGGCATCCTGCCTGCCTAGCAAAGGGGAATGTGAGACTTGAAAGCATTCCTGTCCCCTGCAAAGGAGGAGCAGCTCTGTGACACAGCCTCTCCTTTCCTTGTCATTAAGGAACCCAGCAGGATGTGAGCTCTGTTCCTGACTTCAGAACTGACAGACTAAAACCTTGTCTATCTGATGTGAGGGAAAAGCCCTTCCTATGCTCAGGGCAAGCAAATTACCTTCCAGCTGCTTGCAAAATACTGCCATGGCACAATCTACATACATAATATATTACTCCAGAATATTCTCAGAGAAACTCCGAAGAAAGAGCCAGAAGAGATGGCAAAGGCATGACAGTAGTCCCCTGATGATACCGTAGATTTCCATGGACTATGAGCTTCTATTGGATCCCTTTTACTACCAAAGCCTGTCTAGTGCATGATCTCTAGAAGACAGATAGCAAGCTGACAGAAGGCTGGACTCAGAAATGGCACGGTTGTCCTCCATTCATATCTCTGGTGTTAACTCCCAGCACACGTCACCCCATGGCAACATAGCTACTTACTCCATAGCTGCATGAAGCAGCACCTTCCAATTCCTCAAATCAGTGTGGGATAAGTCATTTCTGGGATTCTTCCACATGCCTAAGTTC
Organism: Hirundo rustica; assembly: GCF_015227805.2. Lineage (NCBI taxonomy): Eukaryota > Metazoa > Chordata > Aves > Passeriformes > Hirundinidae > Hirundo > Hirundo rustica. Next base: position 72,006,690 of record NC_053454.1, on the reverse strand, counting down.
AAGTTCATGCTTTTTGAAGCAAAGTGTTTCATGCAATTGGAAAAGGAAGGAAATGAGACACACAAAGTCTATACACTGTACCTGCTCGAGCCCACACATTTCAGTCACCCTCTTGGGGTAACACCGTAAATGAAACTTCCACTTGAAAATAATTTACATATCAAATTAACAGATTTCAACAGCTAATACATTAAAAGAAAAATCTCGTGAATCAGTCATACTGCGCTGCAAACAAAATTTAGCCTCCTCTTCCCCATCTGCACCCTGTGCCTGAATGGGCAGTGTGGCTGAGGACACGGGTCAGCTGAAGATTCCTCTGCAAGGACAAATACCTTTAAGGGAATGCAGGTTATCTAAGTACAGCGTGAACAATTAATGATACAGTAAGCATTGCAAAGGAGACCCAAGTATGGAGGAAGGAGAGAGAAATGAATGTTTTGCATGGTAATTAATTCTCATATTTTTTTCTACATTTTAATTGTTTGCATAGTAATGAGACATGTCTTTTGGGGAAAGGGAAAAAAAATCCAACATGGGACAGATGAGTTTGGAAAGAAGTTTGTGCTAAGCTACTGGCCATTTAAAAAAATAAATAATAAAATCCCAAAATAGAAAAGATGTCAGAGACAGCTTTTTCCTTCAGTCAAACAATTCCCTGATCAGCACAATCAGCTTGATCCATCTCTAGGGAAGAAGAGCAATGCAGGAACTGGTTGTTCATCTTGACTTTGCATATCTCTTCAAAAGAACACAGGCAGCAGCAGTTTTGAAAGGCTCCTGGATAAAACCCATGGCTCAATCCTGAGAGGTGCTGGAGCCCTCAGATTACAGAACTATGGGAAGGTCTGGATCTGAAGGGACCTTAAAGAGTATCCCATGGGCGGGAATAACATCCCAGACCAGGTTGTTTAGGGCCCCCATCCAGCCTGGCCTTGAACACACCCAGAGTGAACCTCATTAAGTTCACGAGGAATTAGGGATGCATTGATAAGGTCATTTCTTCTGCATCCAAATTTCTTCAGAGATAGACACTATGTCTGATGGAACAACTCCTCTTTGCATTTGTTTTTTGGGAAAAAAAAAAAAGGCAACAAAAAAAGCAGGATCACTGAAGATCTGTGATGACTCAAGGAATCAAAGGACTGTATGGGATGCCCCAGATACATTCTATATTATTCTAAGCACAGTTTGGGAGCTGTTTGCCATGGGCTAAAGGCCAGAGAGCCCTGAACAGAAGATTTGCCCTAAATATGGCCAAGTAAACCATACAAACTTTAGCTCTTTGCGGCCTCAGTACCTTCACCTCAGGCTGACCTCAGGTCACACAAAGGCACACAGCACAACTAATGGAAAAGCACGTCTGGTCTCCCAGCTCCCAGCAATTACCAGAGTCACAGCCTCACAAGGCTGGACCTGCTGTGTGCCGTGAACTGCAAACGTACTATTTAAGTCTACTGATGAAGTGTAAAGAAATAGATTTTAAGCAAATGAAGGCCCTGATTCAGCACAATTTTTAGCACGTGGTTCACCTTGAGTACATTAAGCAACCAAAAATACAAAGAATGGTTTATGCAACGAATGACAACATCAGACCAAGAGCTTTGCTCAGGTCTTACCTTTATTTCATCCACAGCAGCTGTCTCCATCCCAGGATAAACCTCCTCCTCTCTCCCATCCTACTCTGAGTATACATACACAGTGTTGAACTCATGGCAGCAACGGCAGGAAGATTCCCAAATCCCAGAGGTGTGTAAGGCTTTGAGATCTCTCCACACAAACCAAAAAGATTGCCAGGAGAAAGGTGGGCAGTGTTCTGCCAAAGAGGTCACATTCCCAGTTACTTGTGGCCATGCACCACGTTACAACCAGGCACTTTAACCTATTTGTGTATTTTGAAAACAGCCTTCCAAGGGAAGGAATTGCAACACATAATGCTATAGATGTCTGTACATTTCCAGTGTACACAACACAGGTGGGTTTTTTTACTTTTTTCCTTTTGCTGTCAAAAAAAAAATTCCCTGTTTTTTTTTTTTTCCACACAAGCACATGTAATCACTGCCTATGATACTCACATGGGTTTTAATTTCAACACTCTATGCATGCTAAGCATATATTAGCAGCTAATTAAAATTAAATTTAGACTTCAAGTCCCATTTACCACTGAAAGTTTGTGCCCTTAACAGTGCTAAATAAGTGCAAGGCAATAAAGCACTTGTAGGTAAAGACCAAGTCACAGAGAACACTAGTGTTCTTTCCTAAACCCCTTGAAACACTAGACATCATAATTTGTTCTTAGATAAGCCATAGAAATGCCTTATAAACCAGTGTGAATTCATACAATGGACTTCTACTAATCTTATTTTTCTTTTTAAAGGACTTCTTCCTTCCCTCCCTTTTCTCCTGTTGTAGGAATGATAGGCCACCTAGTACTAAGCACTTTTAATTTGTTAGTCTGGAGACACAGTTCTCTTGGTCTGCTACCAGAATTATGTGGATTTTGGTCTCAGAGAAAAACATAGGTGAGATGAATCTAAAAAGAGAAACAAACCTGAGTGTCAACCCCCCTCCCCATCACTTAAATGTTGTCATTCAGATGCAAACATAGATTATACCTCTAAATTTCACAATTTCACTTCAGAAAACAAAGCAGGGAGCTGCCTAAAGCTGTATATTAAGTCAGTGGCAGAGTTAGAATTGGACCCAAATCTCCCAAATCCTCCCAAATCCTGTCTCCAGCCAATGGGAATACAAAATATACCTTGTCAGATCAATGTGCTTTTATGTCTCCTTTTTTTTTTTCTTATCTAGGAAAAAGAAGAGGTGTGCACAGGGGGCTATGAACAGGACATGGAGTCTGGAAACTCTTGCAGGCGCCCTAAGAAAGGTGCAGGCAAAACCAGGTGAAGTAATTTCTGTCTATGTGGATTGGGGTTTTCCCCCAGTTTTATTTCCAGAGGCTTCAGTTTTGATCCACTAAACTCTAAGAAGATAAGCTTGAAATCTTTATAGTTTGGCCCACAATAATGACACTACATTTAATGTTGGAAAAAGTGTTACTTTCTTGCCTTGCCAAGGGAAAGAAGGTTGTGCAGCTCCAAGTTCCTGCTTAGTAACTAACTTAACGTGTTCCACCACTTCTGGGTTGTTTAAGAGAGGCAAGGAGAAGGGGAGAGCGAGCAGGAGGAGCTTCAGTTTAAATCCCAGGTGAAGAGTAAGTAGTGTTACATCCACAATGGTCTAAGCAAAGTCTATAGAGGGTGGGGGGAAAAAAGCATTTTTAATTCGACACACTGAGAACCACAGACAAGCTTTGGGGTAAGCAAGCACTTCCTTCTTCTTTAATGGCATTTGTAGTAGCCTTAGTAACAACTGTAATAATGAGCAAACTTGCTGAAGAGATTCTATAAAATCACATAGATACTGGGCATATAGGACTGTGTGCAAATCTGCTGCGTGATGCAGTTTCCCATAGTACAAAATTTGTTTTTAAAGGAAATTACATGGGCAGCAGGTTGAGGTTTTTCCTAGGGCTATTTACAAAGCTCCTTTATTTTTCCTCCTTTCTTCTAAGCTTTTCAAAACAGTCAAATGACAATAAAAGCCTGGCAATTAGCATATTTCAGAATTACAGTCAGGGCCCAGCTTTAAAATGCACAGCTGCCTGAGACTGACTTTTTCTCAATGCCAGGTGGATGATGTGAGACCAAGAACACCCTTGAATAGTGTGGGCCCTCATGGCTGTAGGATTTGCAGGGGACCGTGATTTCATTGTGTCTGGGGACAGAAGTCATTACTATCTTTTTTTTTTTTTTTTTCTAAACCCAAAAGCTTTCTGATATTGCCAAACTCCAAATTCAGACCTGCAATAATCATATTAGAAACATTCAACACTGCAGACGCAGAGGATTTTCATTACTCATCAGTAAAGAAGTGACAGCCTTCTCCTCTCCCTGCTAATGAGAAAGGACTGCAATGCCTGGAACTAAAGCAGATATTTTTCCCATTGAGCGCTCCCAATGTCTCTCTACAGACAGCGTAACCTACCCAATGAAGTTTTCTCTGTCCAGGGCATGGAAATGTTACCAGAGAACTATTAAGCGGGCCCTGGGTAAAAGGCTCCCTAAGAAGCTGCGGAGGAACACAACAAGGCACAGCACCCCTCCTGGGAGTGCCATCTCTCTCCAGGTAGCTACTGTGGAGCGGAGGTTCAAACCACAAGGATTCAGACTAAACCACAGAACTGCAGAGATTCTCCTCTTGGTCCCAGCACAGCAGGGCTGCAGACAGCCTGTGTGCTCTGGCATCCCCGGCTCCAACCTCTCCTAGTAAAGGCACACATGTAGGAGTCTTCCCTGGGGATAAAGCTGCTCTCCTGCTGCTGCCTAAGAGCTACAACTGGTGCCTGCCTGCTCAGCTTTCCCAGTGCTGTGCTGGAGCCATGGAGCTCTCCCCAGGGTGGCAGCAGCGATCGGAGGAAGCTGCCACAATCGAGTGGCAAGGTGCCGTCGCGGAAATGCGCAGCGAGGTGAGGCTGCGGGGAGCTGGGTGTGAAATGTGCATCGGGCAGGTGGGAAACGTTTGCTCCCCCCTTGCACGGTCCCATCTTTTTTTCCCTTTCCTGTCCCAGTTCAGATCTCACAGCCTCGTGGCGCGAGCCTTCTGCGGCCTCAAGTTTTGTGGCTGCAGAGGGCAAGGCAGCCTTAGGACATGAGCGTTCCCTGCTTGCCTGGTGCACGCTCATACTCTGCAAACAGCCTCTCCCCACCTTTCTGACTGCTTGCTTTCCAGCTCTGCTGGTGTTTGCGGTCTTGGATAAAACCATGAGAAAAACTGACCTCATTACCAGTTTCCTCAAAAGCTGACTTGGAGTGGGGCATCATCTCCTCCAGCAATTTTCAAACTCACATGAAAAACATGATAGAAGACAAAAGCCTGGGGTTGCTCCAGGAATTCCCTCTACCACGGATGAGAGGAATGTGCATAACGTGTCCCCTGTAAGCAGCGCAAACAAGAAGCTTCTGCTACAGCTCTTCTCTTGGCTTTCCTCCTCTCACTCCACTCTTCAGGAACAAGAAGAAACCTTCGTCACATATGCAGGGGGCTGCAAAAGCAAACTGTGTACAGATGGGCTCAGGAAGAGGTTTTTAGACCTGGGATAGCTGGAAGATGTGCCAGGGAAGGCTGACTGTGGGCCTGCTGTGTTTCTTACACTCTGCTTGCTCACTGAGAGGACGCTGGGCTAAATGCCCCTTTGAGATCACCCAGTACAGCTGTTCCTGTACCCACGGTGTTTGCAGAAGAAATGCTACTTAGAAGATCCTTACTGAAATAAATCAAACAGAGCCCTCCCTCTACCAGATTTTCAAAGTTCTTGTTATGAAGCATTTTGATGATAGCACATGACTTTGCAAAGCAGGAGCTATACAATGCAATGCGGTAGAAACTCACTTCCAGTAGCCCCAAAATAAAGAGGAATTGGTGCAAAATAACAACCTTAAAGCAATCCCTTTCTTTACTACTTTTTGAACATGGACTGAATGCCAGATTGTGGTCATCTGATCAGAAGACAACCAAGAGACCGTGCTTTTCTCTTCTTCCCCTGCTCATCCCCCACCTCTACCCAAAACGTGCAGCTCCAACGCAATCAAAACCTACCTATCTGATTTTGGATTTTGAAAGACTGTTATTAGGATTTGGAAGAAGGAGGAACTGCGATAACTACCACACCAAACATAAGGCGGCATAACTAAGCAATTTTAGCTGTTGGGATCCCAACATCCTTTGTAAAGAGAACTCCTCTCACTAATATCCGGTGCATAAAATGTAATTAAGGGCTATTTTTTATATATCTAATGAGTTTCTATTTCACGTGGAAAGTGAAAGGCATCAGTAAGAGCCACAGACGAGAGAGCCTTGAGGCCAAAATCTTCAGTGTGCTGAGGCCCCTGATACAAATGATGATGTCCTGTCTAAAAATTAGCTTTTGCTGGAGAACAGACGAGTGACATCATAGATAAAAAGTCACAGAACTGATAAAAGTCACTTAAGAAAATGTGAATTGTCATGATACTCAAAGTGCATTTTCCCTGCCTTGTATGTGTAATGGGATCCTCTCTGAAAATGAAATCTAACAGAATTTAATTAAACAATAAACTCATTAATTCTTTTAAAATACAGAAGAATAAATATATGGAGATCCTAGGAAGACAAAGAGACTATTTTTTCTTGCTCCTAGCTTTTCTTACTTTTCACATATGATGCTGTGACTCAAATTATCTCCACATAAATTCTGAATATAAAAAGATCACCAAATTAATTTTTTAATAGGGAAGGGGGAAAAAAATTCAGCCTCGTTGTCAGAACTTGAACTCCATTCCTCAGAATGATTAGTTTGGCCACTGGAGGGCTCCAATATTGTTTCATAAAAGCAAAAGTTTACTAGGAAGAATAAACACATAACAAATAGCCTGGGCAATAAAGTTCAAACATAATAAGCAGTCTGAACCAAGACCTATGGGCTTGCACGCCTTTCGTAAGGGTCAGGATTAATTTAACTGTTGCTTTGCTCTTGTAGCATAAAAGGATTTGAAGAAGAAGGATTTTCTTGCAGTTTGGCTATACACATCTCCTCCAGTTCACCACCTATTCACATGGGTTTTGTACACAATCGTAGATGAGTGGATGTCTGCAGGAAAGCAAAACCCACATGTTTTCTTGGGACATGCTAGGAAAACACTTCTTCATGGAAGCTCAGTGCTGCAGAGTACAAAAGAAGCACATTCTTTGTCCCTCTCATGACTCCAGTCTTCCCAATGAAAGTTTAGCAACCCAGCAACTGGGAGCACAGCGGGGGGGTGTTCCCACTACATAAAGTCCTTGACTGCTCTTCTTTAGATAAGCCATTGCTGGGAGCTGCTTTTTATTTTTTAAGAGGATTTATATGTTCAGGTACAGAAAGTCAAGGAAAAACTGGCTCTAAAACTAATGGGTCTTTTCCCAGTAAAGTGGCAGTGAAGATCTTATCAGAAAAATGTTATGTGGTCCTGCAGAAGCAAGAACAGGCACTGATGTCAGTTGATAAGCTAATGACTGCAGCTTATCAGCTGATAAGCTAATGACTGCAGTGCTCCAGTTAAGGATAAAACAAAAGCTATTTCAGTAAAGGAGCATGAGAAAAAGTATTTTGGACATCATTCTGCCTAAAAACTTATGGGCAGGGAAAAAGAAAAGTCTAAGTACCCTCTGGACTCCCCAGTCCTTCCAGCTGGGGAGGATGGTGGGCTGAGATGGGCTGAATGTTGGAAGTTTCACGCCGAGCCAAACTTTACAACTGACTTAAGCAGCGCTGAAAATAAAGGAGGTTAAGTGGAAACATTGAAAGATGCTGGTGGGTACTATGATAAGCCCAGCTGAGCACTGTTCTTGTTTGATGAAACGCGCTGTATTGGGCTGATGCACAAAACATCATGGTTTGCTGGCGCACAATATTTTTTTCTGCTTCTTCAACGTAAAAGAAAAAAGAAAGAAAAAAAAAAGAGAAAGAAAAAGAAAAAAGAAGAAAAAAAAGCTTGCTTAAAATATCCCTGCTGCTCTCCTGTAGGCCCTTCCTATCCAGCACATCACACATTAATGCCAATCTTCTGGGAGACTGCAATTCGAACATAATGAGATATTAATGAGCTTTGCACATGTCCCCAGTCGCAAGCGTTCCCCCCCTCCGCAGCTCATTTCTCACAAACCTACAGAGATGTTTTGCTTGTTTTCCTGACACTGCAATTGCGGCTCCCCCATCCTGCCCCCCCTCCCGGCAAACCCTGCTGCACCCTTCCCCTTAAGCTGCCAGCTCTAAAGAGCACCAAATGGGCTGGCACTGTCTTGTTTCCTGGACTAATGGATGCTTGTTTAAACACTGGAGCTGTTTGCATTGCTGCGGCTCACTGCATGTTAAACACAGTCCTCTGAAACCCTATGCCAATCCAATAAAGGTATCAGCAGTTCAGCGTGGGGAGGCAATTACTATAAAGTCCCAAGTGTGCCTTCTAAGCTCAAGGAAGGAAAATTTGATTGAACAACTAAAAGCAAAATCTGATTTTGGTTCAGCATCACTAGGAAGACACGAGGTTTCACTGCAGCCAGGCCTGTGGAGGGCAGGGGGAAGCCAGTGGGCGAGCTGGGGAGAGCAATTGCACACTGTTAAGAGGGCTTTAAAGCTGGCCTGGTAGCAATGCTCTCCTGCCTCCACAGAGCTCCTTACCTCTTCATCCACATGCCAAGTTGTGCTTTCTTTCCTCCCCATCCCCACTGTTTCTTTTTTTTTTTTTTTTAATTTTAAATTAGATGCTGCCAATTTTGTTTCATCCTTCATCGATTCTTGAAACAATTCTTCCCCTAGTAAAGGTCCTTCCCTCTGTACAAAGTCATTGCCATATCAAAGGGGAAGTGTTACACAGGAGCAGCTATGATAGAGGGCTGATGGTAACCAAAAATGATCTGTGCTTCATTGAGAGATTAAAAAAGCCCCAAATCTCAGACTAATGATAGTCAATATTGCAATAGACCTGCTCTTTACCTGGCTGAGGGCAGAAAGTCAAGTGAGAAAGAAGACGCATTTCAGTTCATTTAATCCACAGAAACAAAGCTGCTTTAAAGTGTTCTGCTTCCTTTACTTTTAAGTGAAAGATAAGGGGAGGATGTAGCGAGGGAATGTTTTCATTTTATACTTTATATTTTTTTTCTTTAATTTTAAACAGACTCTGTAAGATGGCTTCAGCCTGAGAGCGGCTTTCCAAATGATATGGAAAGTTTTCCAAGCACTTTTTGTGGCCGCAGCTACCCTCAGGAACCTAGGAAAAGGGGATTTGCCACAGCAGATGAGGCCAGCAAGCCTGGCATCCTGCCCCTAGCTGCGTTCCACAGCTCCAAAGCTGTGGGGGGGACTAAAACTTTCCTCTCCCTTCCATGCTGCAGGGAAGAGACAGTATGTACAGCTGGGAATCGGGAGAAAAATCTTTGAGGGTGAACCTGTCCTCCTCAGAGCTGTGTCCCCAATACTGTGGGCCGAGTTTGCCCTGTAGAAGGACACAGCTGGCAGAGCAGAACTGGCACCAGGCCATGCCCAGAGTTCCTGACCACAGCCCCAGCCAGGGCTGGCATCTGGCTAATGGGCTTAAGGATCAAGCTGTCCCTTCAAAGCAAAGTTCTCCCGGGTCAGAAATCCAGTGTGATGCTAAGAAGTGCAGGCTGAGAGGTAGAGGGTTGTGCCAATTAGCTGATTACTGGAGGATGAACATCATCCGACTGCCACCACTCCCACTGGGAGAAACTGCAGCAGGGAGGACAGGGACAAGCAGCACTGCCTAGTTTCTGAAAAGGGCTATCTGCAGGGGAGATTGCTTCTTTATTTATTTTCTTACAATTTAAGAAAACAGCTTGTGGGGAGAGGATGGAGTTAATCCCAAAATCTCACCTTTCCTGCTCTAGAATTACTATTGGAGCTGCAAACCCCCTGTAGACTCCAAACTCAGGGCAAGCAACAGGATGCCACAGGCAATCTGAGTACAGCTAGTTAGAGGGTGACTGCCTGATGGATGTTTTGACAGAAATGAGGAGCTTTAAACCAAGAGGGTAAAAGTGTTGGGAAACATTTGTTTTGTTTATTAAAAAAATAAAAAAAAAATAAAAAAAGAATAATAAAAAAAAAAGAGACCGAGAGAGAGAAAAAAAAAGCACAGTAATTTTCTTATTTTCAGTTTTACAGCGAAACACAAACAAACAAACAGCACTTGTTTTTGCCAGTATTCCTTGCCAGAGCTGGGGCAAGGGGGAGGATGAGCTGGAGACATAATGTCTAGGTAAAAGGGGGAATCCTTCCACACACTGCTCTTCAGTTAGGGCTTGGAATTCAGAGATTTAATTTCCACACCTCAGGACAAAGATTGTTACTAAGAACATGGGGCAAAGAGCACCACTGTCCTGGGTGGAGCAATGCAGCAGCCAGAGCTAACCAATGCCAAAACAAAAACCAGACTGTCTTGAAAGCAAAACACCCAGAGATCCCCAAGAGACTCTTGTCACATTATAGATAACTCCTTCACTCTCTTGAAGCTGAGAACACAGTTTATGTGAGGGCTTGAGAAACCCACTCACCTACTCACCAGTGGTAAGTGGAATGATTTCCTGATGAGGCTGGGGAAGGATGTGGCTCTTAAAATCAACTGCTGCAGAACCTAGCCTTTAATTTGAACAAAACAACACAACAAGAACACGTGATTGCACAGATAACTTCTCAAATATGACCATTGGTGTGCTTGTGTTTCTGAGTCTGCAGACAGGCTTCTGCTGCTCCCAAGAAGCAGCGCCGTGAAATCAATAAGACTCATTAAGGATAATCAGTACCCCATGGGCAGCAGCAAAACTGCCAAGAATCCTGCCAGCTTTGTCCTCCTACTGTTACTGGAGAAGCTCTGATTGACAAGAAAGGTAGATTTCCCACTTGCTTGCTTTCAGCAGTGAGAGGGAGTTGCAGATGCAGTCCCAGGGGAAGGTCTAGCCACAGCATCCCACAAGGAATATCAGTATTTGCTCCAGTCAGAGAAGGGCTTTGCAATCTCACCATCACCTACGCATGTGTGTCATCCCACTGCGACACGGGATGAAGCCCTTTTCTGTCTCCTTTTGCATCCTGGCATACTGCTTATCCTTGAACTCCTCAACAAGCCTTCCTGCCTCCTGACAGCCCACCATGCTGCTGAGTTGATAATCTTCAATTCCTCAGCTTTAAGATGCACAGGGATCTGTACCATGAAAGACAGACCAGGCTGTCAAATAACACAAGGTGTGCTGGAGGTCATTCTCATCCTCTAGACTCTAGCACTGCAGCTAGAGCACCTGCCACCCTTTGTCTTCCCTTATGTTGCTGGTGAACCACTATGGAGATACCTTGGGACTCAAGGAAGGGATCCAGCGGTACCCTCAGGTCATTCAAAGTCTGCCTCTCCCCATCTCCCATCTCATTTCAGTGACTTCCAGTTTTTGCTTGTTCCCTTCAGCCTAGAACCTCCTTGGGCACCGAGCTGGCCCTGGACCAAACAACACATGCTCTCTGACACACACTAGCACAAGTGAGAAAATTGATGCGTAGACAGGGTCACTGAAGATGAATCCCCAAGGAGATTTTAATTCCAGAATGAAACTACTACCAATTTTAAAAGATTCAGTTACTTGAAGGCATATATTACATACTTGTTACTTGTTTAAAACATATTTCACTATTTGATTTGAAATGGTACCTCTGAAGGGTCTGACTGGTTTCCTTCTTTGAGATACGACTCCAGGAAATGCATAAAGAACACAGCAAGGTTTAAAGCAACAAGAATTTCCTCCTTCCCAACCCCTTTAAATAAAACGCACCATGACAGCATGGTTATATATTTACAGTTTAGGTTGATCATTCCTCAGAATTAAATAGCTTTTTCCAGGAACCTAGAACCTAGGTTTACCAAGTGGAGATAGTTTCCTATTAATCAATATTGTGGAAGAAAACTGTAATACATTGCTGTACATCCGATGTCTGTAATCTGTTCAGATAAAAAACCTGAACATTCTTATAATTCACACTTCCAAGGGAAATAAATGGAAGGATTGACAGAGACTACATTTGTCAGGAGAAAAACCTAGGGGAAAGAAAAAAATCCCCTGAGTGCTCCTCAGCCATAGTATCATCTCATCAAAAGATGCACAGGGTGATGCCGAGGTAAAGGAAATGGAGAAGATGCCATTTCCTGCTTCAGTTCCTGCAGGAAGAACCTGGAGGTAGGCTACATCATCACAAATCCAAACCACCACAGGCAGAGTAAATGTTTTTGTTTGCAGTCCCGGGCCTCCAAGGGAAGCACCGGGTTACAAGCGAGAGCGGGTAAGCTCCACTTCTGTGGAGTGGAAAGGCAGCAAGAGAAAGTGGAGGTGCGAAGGGCAAGGAATGGGGATTGTCACTTCCAGTCTTGGTTTCTAGGTCCTGAGAATGGTAACTACAGCGTAGCTTCACTACAGAAGATACACTTACTGGCCTGGGTAGCGGACCTTCAGTTACAGAAACAACAGAGGAAAAAGCCCCTAAAACACCAAAAGCAAACATTTTCATTTCCAGAACAGTTCAAATATTAAGTGTGTCTCAGCTACACATATAAAGGAGACAGGCTTTGAAAAATGCCAAGTATCAGATTTCTGAACACGAGACCTTTGCACATGAGAACTTTCGAACAGGTACCACAAAACTGTAAGACATTTCTGGAAATGCTTTTTGTTCCTGCCAGTCCACATCAATCGTCACTGCCTTGAAATCAGCTACATTAGACTGGCATTCACTGTCACGAACCACACAAAAATCAGCCACATAACAGTGCACAGAAATGGCAAGTTGTACTTCACTGAAGGTACCTAATGAGAATGTTATGATCTGCCCAAGCATTAATAAACTTACCTCAGGAACTGCTGACTACATGTGATATTGGTTGGGCTCTTTAAGAAGCCTGAAGAATGGAGGCAGATTAGATGCTATTGGAAAGCACTTTGAAGAACACCCTGAGACTGGCCCAGGGGGCAGGATTTGGAAAGCACACTAGGGATTGATGAGCTCTGTGCTGCTGACAGACAAGGGAGGCTGGTTTGGTTTCAAAGAGCTGAAAATATCCCCACCTTTGGTCATTAGCTGTGTCTCACACTGGAACCTTTGGTGTTGTACCTCAACCACCACCTCAGATTCCTGCAACTAATAGTACAGAATTTAAAACAAACTGAAAACAGTGCCAGGTTCACCTTAAAATGCCTCACTGACATAATTTCCCAAGTGGATTCTGGTACTTCCCCAAATAAAGTCTGTGACAGAGACAAAGTGTTTCACTTGCAGTGATGTTGAGGACTGGGCATGGCCAGCCCGTGCCACAAGGACTGGATCTGGCCTGCAAGGTGGTTTTTCTTGGCGCCCATGTCAGCAGGGCAAACCAATTACCATTTTCAACATGCTTCTGGTGTCTTGAGCACTGCCAGCAGATTGAAAGGACTGGCACTCATAAAAAGGACTGCAGCTGATCGGGGCACCAGGCTTTTTTCTACCAACTAAATGGAACAACTGCCTTCTTTGGCCTGAGACACCAGATTTATAGATCCTACAATGTAGATTTAAGATCATCCAGTAGTGTATACTTTCTCTTTTTTCTATGGCATATTTAGATAATCAGAGGAATGGTTGTTATTAGTGGTAACAATAAAGCAAATAAATCAATAGATCAGAGTAATGCAATTCCAGTAACTGGTAAGGGTAACTTAGGTAGCAAAACTCAGATGTCAGCCTAAACCTCAGATTTCAAAGTAGTTTTTCAGAGGCCAAGCTATTCATAAACAATTAACACTGCTGCCTACAGGAAACCTCACCCAGCTATGGGACAGGTATCCAGTCCCCTCCAGGTCACTCCAGCTCCACAATAGCCCAGAGAGCTCCAGCTTATGCTTCTTTGGACATGCTGTGAGAGTCTTCCTACGCAGGAAACACCATCACATACTTCCTTTCCTATAACAGCTTCCCTCCTCTCTCTGAGCTCACAGGCATGTGTGCTGATGTGGATGCATGGCGATGTGTGAGAAAGTTCACTACACATCTCAGCTCTCGGTTAATTATCCAGTTTGCATCTGTTTCATTGTACTTCTGCCTTGCATCTGTTTCACCCCAGGAAATCCCATAGAAATCTTCGAGAAAAGAAAAGGAAAAAAAAAAAGAAAAAAAGAAAAAAAAAAAAATCCAGGCAAATATAATGTTTGTCTTGGCACTTCTGTATTAGTGGCCAGCCTGACAGTTCTGCCTATGGAAGTGCCTATGGATTTGCATGGTTTGGCCTTCATTCCTCCTTCAGAAGCAAGCACAGAAACTATGGACAGCAGTGTTGTACAGACTGAAAGAAACAATATAAATCTGTCCAAAGCCTTCCCTGGAACGTCTTCAAATAAAAGTTGAGGGGTTGTTTTCTTGCAATTTGAACAAGTGATCGCTCCAAACCAGAGCATCCAGAATTTAAATAGTCCTGTGATTAATATAATCCTGGATTATGATTCACACTTCACATAAATCCCCTACCTGAGTAGCAGCTACAAACCAAACTCACAACAGACATCATGGGTAGGCCAAGTGAGCAGCCTTTTGGGCTGCCTGATTTTGGCAGCTAATATCTGCAGCAGCTTCTGTCTTCCTGCTCCTTGCTGGGCAGAATGACCTCAGGACAGGAAGCTGGCAGAATATGCAAGTAACACACGGTGTTGAAGACTCGGATCCGCTAGGAACCAAGTCCCTCGTGTCAACTGCAACCCAGCTATTGGCGGCTTACCCCATCATACATTATACATCATACACTCCATGATGTTCACAGGTCGGACAGCTAAATATTTACCTGATCTAATTTACCCAATCGAACTTTGGGTCTGATAAATTTATTTAGTAACAGGTGACTCTTGACCCTTCGGGCCTTTCTGCTTCCCGAGGTCCATGATGAGTGAGTTGTGAAACCAGAGCCTGGCTGTCACTGCATTAGGGGCTGGGGAGAGAAGATGATAGAAGAGAAGCTGCTTTTAAGCCAGACCTGCCATAATTTTAGTCTCAGATGGACAGATGTACACCCCAGACTGAAGTTTCCAGCACCTACTGTTTTTAGGAGGAAAGAGGCAGACAGAACAACATTTTCTCTCCAGTGCTTCCCTGCTTCTCCTTTCCACCCATCTACACTTCTCAGGGGGGCTGGAGAAGAGAAGGTCTCAAGGTATTTACTTTCCTCTTAGCCATTCCTGTTACACCAAGGCCTGAGGTGCCAGCAGTAATGTCACAATGAAGTAGCAATACATTAAAGAGAGAATGAACGGCATTGATACAGCTCTCCTCAAAGGAGCAGACTGATGACTTGGCCAGGAGTAGGGAGATAAAAAAAAATAAATCACAGTGTCCTCACTTAAAACTACCTCAAATGCAGAGTTGTTGCAGGATCTTTAAAGAGAAGAGATGGGACTGAGAGAGACCAACAGGAGGTAAAAATGTTCTGTGCATGAAGCCCTCAGTAAGTCAGTTATTTCTCAGCAAAAAACCAGTCAATTTCATAGAAGCGGCTTCATGGAAATAAAACAGCCTACAGCAAAGAAACTCTGCTTTATCATTTACTTAATAACCTGGGAAAGGTATTAGTCAAAACATTTATTCTGTGAAGCTACATTAAATCAGCCACTTCAACCCCTTCTTCTCCAAAAGCTTTGGTCTCTGTGGAAGAGCTTTGCTCTACACATTCCACAGAAAGACAGGACAACCAGTCTCCTCTTTTCTAGACAAACATTCTGTTAATCCTTACTAGTTTATTATTTTTATCCATAACAATCAGATTGTTATGTAATTCCTAACTGCAACAAGAATTGCAGAAAGACTAATGCCTAAATCGCACTGACAGAAAGAACTTTAACATCTAAGATCATGTTTCAAGAAACACATCACAGTTGTTCTAGGCAAAATATTAATTCCCCTTTCCCAGATGATGCCACTTTCTTCTGGCATACTGTCAATAAAGAAAACCAGAATTAAAAAGCTCTTGGCTTTGTTTTTACATTATCTTAGAATAGATAAGCAAAGAACTGGAATGTCAAAATATGGCCCGTTATTAACAAATTCATCTCAACAAATTCTTTTCTTCACAGAGCCAAGCACTGCTTGAGCCAAGAGTCCCATATCACAGGGAAAGCGGGGACAAGTGAGGTTTATTTGTTCAACTTTCAGTCAGGCGAGTTTCTAGAAACTGAGGGACCTTCAGCATTTCAAAAAGTAGGAAGCTTTTCATCCTTTCTATAGGAAAGAGCACTCTTCTCACAGGAGGGCAGCCATGATATCCTTAAGGTCAAGAAACATGGCACACAGGCAACATACCATCTCCTGACCCTGAATCATTTAACCCATGCCCAGCCTTTGGGGTTGTTTATTATTGTAGCAGTAATTTTCTAGTAAGTTGCTGGAATGTCTTTGAGAATGTCTTTGGCTCTGGTTAAATTAAAAATGTTTTCAATTATTATTATTTCCAACTAGAGTCTCTCTCTCTCTCTCTCTTTTGGGATTTTGCAAATGGCACCTGTATAAATTTTCTGCTCATTGGGTGAGAAGTCTCCATAGAATCCCTACACCATGTGAGAGTCCCATGGGAATGGGAAAACAGTTTACCCTAGACAGATGAATTTATATCGTTACATTATAAAAGTTTTTGCAGAAAGAATACTTTCTAGCAGGTGTCAAGCTTCTGTACTGTGTAATCTATCATCAAATCTCAAAGACATCTGGCCAATTATTTTATTTTCCTTTTAAAAACCAAGGAGGGGAAATAAAAGCAAATTTAACATTTACATTACTATTTGTGGAAGTGAAAAAAATGTTTTTTCCAGCAGGTTATGTTGTCTTTACTTTTTAGTGTAGCATGCTGACAAATTCAATATTTTCTAGAAAACTTCCCTGCTACCATTAAAAAATGGGGTTTTTTTTCCACTTTATGACAGCTTTAATCAATGTTAAAATATTTTTTTTTAAAAAGTGGGCAGATGCTGCTCACTTTTAATTTGTTTCTTTGGGGAATCTTTTTCTAGGTGCAGACTGAATTTGGACTTTCAAATTCCTTTGTTTCATCAGACAGATCATCATGCCTTGGCCTTGCTTTACTTCCCCCAACATCTGATTGGTGCAAAACACCAAAACCTTCTCCTGCAGCGTAACAGCAGCAATGCACATTTCGTGGAATAACTCTAATGGGAACTCAGTCCTGCATCACATTTGAGAACTTTCTGAAAGGTGCCAATGTAATTTAGGCTGGAATCCTCACCCTCAGCACCGTGCAGGATTATGGAAGTTGTGCTGTCCCACTAAGAAACACGTACGCCTTGAAACAGCACAGTCTGGGGTGAGGTCAAGCTTTTTATGCTGCTTAAACTAAAACTCCTTCCCGCCACAGGTTACCTTGTATGCACACAGCTCGAGGCAGGTAACTCCTCTGAATGAGGGAAAGAGTCCTTAAGGAAAAAACAGACACAAACCACCCCACCTCCATTCCCCCTGAGCCTTCCTTGTTTTCTTTTTCTAAACATTTTTCTCTACGGCCTTAAAATCCTTTGCTGTTTATGTCCATCACCCACCCCAAAGGCTCTCGATCACCACCACACCCCACAACACTACTCCCTGCAGCAAAGCATGCTGGCCTCTGCAAAAGGCATCCCAGTTCCATGGGAAGGACAAAAGACTCCTTAGAGCTTGGCAATTCTTGTAAGCAAATAGCAGCTACCTCGTAAGGCAGGGAGGCTAAGTCATGAGCACCTTTTCACTGGTTTTGGATGTGAAACTTGGTAAACTTGCCATTTCTATTTTACTGTTGCAATCCTCTAGCAGCTACCCGCTCATAAGCAGAAAATATAAATCCATATTAAAAATCTGAGCAGATAATTTGCAGAGTAATAAAAAAGCGAATGGCAAGTTGGAGGAAGAGGGGGAAAAGTAAAAAAGAAGGAAAAAAAAAAAAAGGCAACAGCAACTGACGACAACTTCCTCCTGACATTGATTAATTTCAGCTGGTGAGAAGTTCCACACTGGGAACCACACAGATACTATTGCTGGTTTTGTCAGAGAATCCTTCTCGTTTCACCTAACCCATTTAAACTCCTGCTGCTGTTGCAAAAGCATTATAAAAATAGCAGCAAAACTGTGCTTTCTGAAGCAAGCAGTACAGAAAAATATCCTTCACAAAAGCAAAGTTTGCAGCGCACTGTAATTAAGCTCCCATCCTGACAGCGGGAGCATGGAGTTTCATTCTAAATATAGCGGAAAGCTCTCCGACTTACAACCCCATTTCTAATGCAAGATTTACAAAATTAGTCAGGATATGCCAGCCTCACCCCCAGGAATTCTTTAAGAAGTATTTGGGGTTCCAGTGCAGGGAACTTTGCAGCAGGGATTAAATGTAGTCTTTGGTGTCAATAATTCTGGTTGCTTTACTCCTTGCCTACACAGTGCACGGAGCAGGGCATCCCCTACTCACAGGCAGCAAGAGCAGCCTCTGCCTCTGTTGGCTCAAGCAGGCGGCAGCACACACACAGCAAAGACAAATCCCCCAAACCCTTGACTTTTCCCTGAATATTGATCTCTTTATCCAGCTTTCAACAACTGCTTCTCATGGCTTTTTACCCTGAGCTGGGAAGGCAGTAAGGACTCCATGAGCTTTCTTTAATTCAGTCTAAAGCAGAGATTCAAGCCAGCTTGGACTAGCTCATACTAAAATGCAGCATGGCTGGCAGGCCATGAATGAGACCACACCAAATGTAACCTGAGTTTGGAAACTATCTTCTTAATCAGATATTCTTGATGTCAGGAAAATTAATCCACAATGTCAGAAGTTTATGTCCAAAAAGGAGAGCGGAGTCCTGTAACTTTATTCAAATAAAAGGAGAAGCCATGGGCCATCACCCCGGGGTCTCTCAAATTGCTAGAGGATGCAGCCTCCCTATTATCCTAAATTCCCAGCCACATTTCCCTCTCTCTTTCCCCATTGGCAGAGGTACTTGAGAGGTACAGAATTCCCAAATCACCTAATACAGACCCCCTTCTAGTGTGCATTACCCCCTCCCTTCTCTTTCTTTGTGTCTCTGTTCTTTTTCTCCAAGTCCAGGAATTTAGCACGGCCTTGAGTGAGCAACAGTCTGTGTCAATTAGTGGAATTCCTATGGAATTTATGGTTCCTCCTATTGCTTTTTTCACCTATCGGTATCTGGGTTTATCTACCAGCAGGGCCCACAGATTGTTTGTAAAGACGCCTCTCTCTCATTCCTTTCATTAACACAGATCAGCTCCAAATCCTAACTGCGTCGTCTGATGGCAGAATAATTAATAATTTCCACAAAGAAGCTGTCTTTTAACTCTGGAGAAATGGGACTCTAGCCTGTGTTATATCTGTATGTTTCTGGTCCAGCTTGTGGGTCTTCTCATCTGCATCCTGTACCATTTCTGGTGCAAAGGAAGGAGGAAGGAAGCTCTGGGGTCACCCTCCATGGCAGTGCCCAAGTTGCTGGAACTTCCCGTGGGTGGCTAAGTGGTTACTGATGAGAGCCTCTGAGGACGTGGGCACGGCTCTGAGATTTGACAACACCAGGCAGGATGAGTGTTTCCAAGAAGGTGTGCACTACAACTGCTTTGCACAGCTGTAATTGTTCCAAAGCAGCTGCATAAACTATAAAAAAAAAGCAATGCGCTCCCAGCAAAAATCCATTTCTGACTGAGTCCAGCCTGCTCCTCCCTGCACTCTGCAAGCTGAGCCCAGCTGCTGGCAACACGGAGCTCAAAGCTGGGCTCTGGGCACTGTGGCCAATTCCATGGACCTGTGCAGCACCTAAGCAAGCTTGGGAGAAGCAGAATCCAGAGCTCCTCAGCTCCACCCCTGATGGCTAACCATGCTGAAACTACAGGAGAGCTGCAGGAACATGGGGATAACCCTGGACATACTACCAGCTATTGCTCAGGTACTTAACAAGAGAATCGTGTTTCCCCAGTGTGCTCTGCCCTGGATGAGCCCAAGGATGTACTTGTTTCTGCCCTTCCTTTCCCAGCATTTAATCTGTGCAAAATTCAGTCCTGCTGCAGTGCATGGCATTTAATGCTGACCTGCACGCTACATCATGCACCTTCCTGAAGGTGGGCATGACAGTGACAGCACAGAGCATCAGACCTGTGTGTCCCTGGGACATCCCAGGCTGACTTGTGGATGGATGGCCAAATTTCCTGACACCAGACCCAGGATCCCGCGTGCCTATGGCTGCTGTTCTTGGAAGTCTTTACACTTGTGCTGTTCTGTACAGCCCATGCGGGATGAACCTCTTTCCTACCGCATACACCAAAAGTCACGTGCAAAAGCGAGCAGTGTCACAGCCTGTATCCATGTCCTTTAAAAACAAAATTCCAAGCCCTGTATCTAGTAAGAGGCTCCAGGCTGTGTGTGGAAGCTGTGAACATTTAACAGCGAGCAAATCCACTGTTTACCCAAGGCTGTTTTCCTTGCGGTTGTTTCTTTTTTTTCAGTAGCATGCATGCATGCCTTTGGTGTTTACTGTCAGCAATTTTCAATGTGCTGACATGGCTAAAAGTGACCACAAAGCCTATGCAAGCAGGCAAAGAGGAGAAGCAGAAGTAGAAATGTCAGGAGGCACAGACTCCAGCTTTGCAATCCTGCAGCAGTAAGGACCGAGGTAACCTGGCTACCGTGGAGAAGAATGGGACCCCTGTGTCACAATGGTCATAACTTGCATGAGGGAGGAAAGAGCACAGCAGAACAGATCACACCACCTCCCCGTCCTCTGAGGCTGTGTGTGGAGATTCCACAGCTTCCCCAGGCAGGGTCTGACATCCACAGGGTCAATTCAGAGCAATGATTTCATAGTTACTCCGCTGCAAACTCCTTGCAAACCCCCCCAGCAGTGATTTGAGAGCTGCCCTGAGAGCAGAGCCATGAACTCTCCTTACTGGAGGGAAGATCTGAGTCTCCTCAAAGTAACGTTCAGCCTGTATTTTTCTGGGCTGTGGCACAACCAGCACCTTCTGCTTACTGATATAGCTTCAAGTGAAACAATACAAACTAATTCCATCGTGGAATTAAGGGGATTTTAAAAAGTACCTGGGACCTGATAAAATAGCTGCCCCCAGCAAACACTCAGCCCATACAGCACCCTGATACAAGTTCTGGAGGGTTAGAAACAAGCTTCTATTCATTCATTTTTTTAAAAATACTTAACTTTTCCAAAGCCAGTAATTGTAAGGAATTTTTCAGGATTGGATTTTTCCTCCCTCACAGCTGTTTTCAGCCCAAGATATCAAAAAGACAGACATAACAATGATGAGCATTGTCCATTTTCCTTTGTCTCAGTCCCAGGACTTGCAGATTCGGGGCAACTTCTGTGCACGTATGCATCAGAGGAGCAAATAATTACTTTTATTAATGTCCTCCATAATTACAGAGAGTAGAATTATGTAGCGACATACATCCACAAACTCTACTGAAATACACTGTGAATCTTTTACTTTTTGAGGAACATCTGCATCAATGGCAAAGAGAAAGAAAAATGAGAAATACTAGGCTCCTGAAGACCTCCCAACATCACGTCAGGCATTAGTCCAGCAAGGTATAGTGAATACAGCCCACTCTGTAGTGGACAGGTGAGCTCTCCAGAGAGCTACTTGGATCCTCTAACTTAGTGCCTGCTCCAGAAATGCCGCTGGCACCCAGGAAAACAACCAGGATCTACCTGGTTTTGACTGATCAGCACGGCAGTTGTGTTCTTTGCTGCTTTGTTGCTCAGTCTCTTCTTTCTTATCCCTTCCTAAACTGCAGCAAAAACATTCCCCCAAACTGAAGCCAGCAGGGCAACACAATTATGATAAGACTCGCAAAATATAACCATTTGCATATCCGTGACTGACAGAGAAGATCATTAATTAGGCATTCTGAGTGTATGTATATATGTATAAATTAGCATCTATTCATCATTTAGACTGTAATAGGTTTTTTTTTATATCTGAATATTAACTATGTAGGAAAATTACTAAGTTTTCCATGGAAGGGCATCCAACAAGAAATTTCATCAGCAAAAAATAAAATGAGAATTACAAAAATAATCAAAATAGTGGGGTGAACGCTGAAGAATCTGACCTTGGTAGTGCCTATCCCTGCTCCGTTCCACCTCACTTGTTGCACGCTCCCTGCTACCTCTCTCACCACCCAAGCACAAGCATCCCCAACAGCTCTTTATGGTAGGAGCATTTCAGCAGTATTATTTTTAACTGAATTTTAAAGGCAATGTAAAAACCTTCAGGATTTCACACATCTGCTATCCAAAATCCCTACACCTCATTAAGATTAAAGAGGACACAGACTGAGAGCAGAGCTTCTTCTAACTCCACCGCTACCTAGCAGAGCTCCCAAAGACACACATCTCGCACCAGTGCAGACTAATTCTTACTGGGGAGAATAATTAGAAGGAAACGGGACTTTAAAGTTTTTTAAAAAGCTGGATGTAACCTCTTTGCAGGAAGTAGAAGACACTCCAAAGACTGCACTTTCACAAGTGAAAGAAATCTGGTGATTTTGGAAGTGTGAGATGACAGCTTGAAAAATTACCAAAGCTTACAGCTCTTGAAGGGAAATAAACAAGGCAGGAATGTTGGTAGCATTTGCAGGCAGGACAGAAACTAATGAAGATATAACTGCCAATAATAATATTAACAAAGCTTGCTCAGAGCCACAAAATGAATAAAGGGTAGACCAAAAAAAAAAAAAAAAAAAAAAAAAGATAAGGGGGTCTCAGGTGGCAAAAGCAGAAGCAGCTGTTTCACCCTTTCCAAGTATCTGGCATGTACTTTTAAGAACACTGATGCTTACGGTCAACCAGTGAAATGGAAAACCAACAGAAACAGCGTCCTCCAAAGGGTAGATATTTAGCCAGCAGAAAATGAAAATGAACTTCATAACATGGAAACTCTTACTGGGCTACCTGTATGGCACCGTATGAGTCAACACAGAAAATGGAAAGCACACTAGCAAAAGAACAAAGTGAGCAACCTCCGTTTTCTTTTGTTATTTTTTCCGCTTCCAAAACAGGGATCACTGGCTGTTCCTTGTCCATCACAGTGGTGGCTCCTATGTGCAATGGTTAGCTGGCTGCTATCCCAGCACCTTCTGCATTGGTAAAGATGGAAAGTCCGTTACCACAATATGCAATTTAGTTCTGTGTGATATCATTGAGAACAGTGCAACCGTGTGACTGATACTTAAGTTATTTAAGCTGGACAATGAAATTGAGTATCTGGGAAAGAAAAAAAAAAGAAAAAACTTTCAAGACTGATTTTTTTTTTTTTTTTTTTTTTTTTTTTTTTTTTTTTTTTTTAATGCCGGTTTCTTTGTGATTCAAGTTTCCTGAATTCAGCTAAGTTTAGATTCAGGGATAGCAAGCACAAAGTATGTACTCTCACAAGCCCTCCTCATTCCTCCTGCTCTTTGACTTCATCAGTGCGCAAAGCCCACTGACCTTGCTCAGCAACTCTGCCCTACCCTATTATTACTACGATATCACCTTTAAAATATCCATATATAGAACCCATTACAATACTGTAAATTTACTGAAGCACATACACACTCACGTCCAACAGAAGCAAAACTGGTAGCAGCATTTAGTGGTCTAGGCTTCTTGTCTTCAGTGTTAAAAAAAAAAAAAAAAAAAAAAAAAAAAAAAAAAAGGGAAGGAAACTCTGGCTTCATTTTCTGCCTTTCTGCAAATCTGTAAATCTGTCATACCTTGTCTTTGCATTCTGGGGTTGTTTTTAGAGCTCAAGCTCCAGGTCTGATCCAGACAGTTGTGGAGCACCGACAGCTCCCACTAAACACACGCAAGAACGACTCCTGCTTTGCCAGAACTGAGCAGGGGGTGGGTACAACTTTCCAAAGGTCCTTCAGAACAAACAGAAGAACTTGCAATTTTCTGCATGCCAGCTTTTGAGTGCATGCCTGCTGAGCATGAGCCCTAAAATTACATGGCTTAGGAAGGCAGGGAGAAGACAGGTCACAGCTACAAAGCAGCACTGAGTGGTAGGTGGATGAAGGTAAAAGAGTATCACAGATAAGATAACAACATGTAGACAGGCAAAGGTCGTTTCTCCTGGTGCCAAGGCATCAATTTGAACCACCAAAATGAAGATCATTTATGTGAGAGTTTTCCATGTCAAGAAAATCCACCCACCAATCCAGACTAATACCTACCTGGCAGCAAGCCATAGGAACCACACAAATAAACCAGAAAATTCAACTATGTGGCAAAATGAAAACTAATGAGGTAAATAGGCATAACTTGGACCAGGTGGGTCTTTTCAAATGTCATGTTTAAATACAAACAGGACATGGAAGGGTAGTATACAGCATCCAGTGCTCAAAGCCCACTCAGAGAAGTGGAGGGTTCCCGTTTCAGCCTTTTAATGAAAGAGCAAAGGCAAGTCCAGCTCATGGCCTTGCAGATTTTATCATAAGGACCTGTTCTTCTGTGCTTAAGAAGCTGCTAATGATCTGGTTGAGTGGGTGTGAACCCCTGAAGGAAGGATCCTTCAAAGATAGAACAAAAATCTGTAATTGAGGCTTTGGCCAAAACAAAGCCCTTCTGACAGTTTGGGACAAAACCATCTCTGAAAGCTGAATGTAATTCAAGCATTTATTTAAAACCCTTGTATCATCCACTGGCTATAGGAAAGGAATAGATTTCTTGAAAAAGATTGTTCTGGCAAGAGGATGAGTGCCACAAGGAAATAAAAGCTCTATCAACATTTTCATGGAAGAAATGGACCACCTTTGGTGTGTCAGGTCACAGCTTTTCCTTCTATTTTTTTGGAAAATGCTCTCAGGTACATGATTCTTTTGGTTGCCCTGTCCAAGGCTAAGAGTTAGACTTGATCCTTACGGGTCCCTTCCAGTTCAGGATATTGTACAATTCTACGATTTTCTTTAGGGGCTAATTAACTATCATTCTCACTGCTGCAGCAAGCCTCCTTCAAGAGTTTGGGGCAGAGTCTATTCCAGGCCAAAGCAGTTGTCTCAATGGCCCACCACAAGCCAGACCTAATTCACAGCAGAAAGGCTACAGTGCACAAACTCCTCTGGGAGACACCATCCTGAGAAAGAACACAGACTGAAAGAGAATGAGAGGGAACCACCTACAAGGGTCCAGCAGCATCAGAGGAGAAAGTTACTCAAAGTCTGAAGAAAAGAAGAAACAAACAACCCATTTTTCTGTTTGCTTGCTGGCTCTTGCCAAGTACCCTTTCGAGAGGCTCAAAAACCTGAATTTACCAGAATCCTGCTCTAGCTAAAGCAACACTAGTTATACAACTTGATCTTAATTGAAATATTTGGTGCCTGCTGATATGTTCAAACAAATTCACCAGATCTTGATTATGCGCTGGCAATTAAAGCCATTAAGTCAGTAGACAGACAGCAGGTTATTTCACTGCTATTTGACAAAGCCAGCCGACGTTCTTTCCCCCTGTCTATGTGACAGCACTGTAATTAGCAGTAATCAAATACTATTTGTGTGAGGTGTTATGAGTCTGCTTCCTTAGCTAGCAAGATACCTCTGCCAATTGCAGAACACAGAAACCTACCTCTGGTCAGACCACGCACAAGATAGAACAAGGGGAACAGGAGGAACAAAGGATGATTGCTTATTTCGGGCTGAAGGAGTTCTTGAAAGCAAGATTAAAAATCAAAAACATTTTTGTATTTCTGCAAGCTACGTATTAAAAAAAGTTAAGCTAAATTACAAAACCATGATCAAGGAATATTGCAAAATACAATGATAATTAAAATTATATTCAGCATTTATGTATTCCCTGCTTGAGGAATGCATGCAACTTCTATTAGATTAATGGGTGTTCTACTCATGCATCAAGCAGAGACTAAAGCCTAATAGTGCATTACATTTTCAAAGTGCTGTATAAACATTAACTAATTAATCCTCATAACCACCCTGCGTGGTAGGTAAGTGATACATGAAGTGTGTATCTGAGCAAGCCCAAGAGCAAGACAGCACCTCTCTGTGCTCTTCAACACAGATCAGAAATTAATCACATTTATGCTGCACCGAACTCAGACGTATTCTACGAGAGCAAGAGGGGGACCCATGGTGAGCCAGGTTCACTGAAACCAGCAAGAAAAGAAGTAAATTACAGCTCTCTCTTCCCTCCTTCCCTGGGCTCTGGTGGGCCATTCTTGATGAGCGCAAAGTATTGATGCCCACTGCTTCCCATTTAAATTCCTAGTAGGGGGAGAGAGCTCCTGAACCCTGGGAAGAGAGAGGAAAGGATCCATACGAGCCTCATCACTGCAGGCTTCTCCTCTGTCAGTACCACTCCCTTTGATATCTTGATCTTCCCTGCTTTCTGCTACTATTCTTCCTGGCAGGCTTTCTGCCTTTTTAAAACCTTTGGCAAAGTCTGTATATCAAAGTTGCAACGGGACCTCAGGAGGAGAAACTCAGCCCACGATTTGGGAATTCCAATTACAAAACCTGAGTGATTTCTATTCAAATAGTAATCTAGCAGTGAACATGCTTCACCTTTCCCTGGTGAAGAGACACTGCGTTCTGAACACCCATTCTCAACAGGCCATAGGCAGGTATAACTTTACAAGCAGAAAACTACTTTGATGCCATGTAAAAAAGTCCCAGGACACATATGCTCAAAGAGCCTTTTGTAAATAATGACAAGACCACACAGCAGAGCATTGTGAGGAGGGGTGCACGTGGGGACACAGTTTAGCAATGAACACCGCGGTGCTACGTTAACAATTAGAGTCAATGACCTTACAGCACTTTTCAAACCCTAGTGATTCTATGACAAATGTTAAATCACCAGGGATAAAGGAAAAGCAGGCCAGGTAAGTAATGCAAGCATTACACTGCACCATTTTCATCACTATTCTGCTTTCCCAAACTCACTCAGCTCAGTACACACCATAGTGAAATGGTGCAGCAGCAGGTGCTCTGGCAAAATAACACTGAGACATTAACCATGTTTCTAGTTTTCCCCAAAGCCTTGGTAGCTCAGTGCCAGAGTTGAGGCTACAGATGAAATCCATAGGTCTCTGACAAGATGGTCTTCTCCATGGAGAGAGGCCAAGATCAACCTTCTTTTCTGCACATGTGACCCTGATCTCAGCAGCAGTCATGGGCACTTTTCCATGGCTGAACCTGCCTGCAAAATGACGTGTGCCATTTACAAGCCCAGAGCAGATGGGTGCTCAGGGAGAAGCATGAGGAGGAACAAAAACTCACATTCAAGAAAGATGCTCTTAAAACCATGCTTTATCACCTTTTGGTCTCATATCAAACACACAAACAGTCGGTATGAAATAAGAGAAATTTTCTTTAAAGAATTATTTTTAAAGAGTTTTGATTAAAAGTCATTCATATAAATTATAATTCATTTGCCAAATCTTCAACTAGAGGCGCTGCTCAAAACTGGTTCACCCTGGCTGCTTTAGCATGCAGGGTTTGGGGCTTGGATGGCAACGGGAACTGTGGATGGCTCAGCTGGTGTGTTTGGTCTTTAAAGATAAAAACACACTTGAAACAGTCTGTTTGCATTTGCCACAGGCTGCCTAGAAAGTTTACAGACACATATCCCAAATACATATGTACTCGCATCACTCCACCATATCAATGAAGTTTTAACAACACCACATGTAAATCTGTTTAGAAAATGAACTTTCATGTATCCTAGAGCTTCCCGGACAATAAATGTACCATGGCATAGGGAAGAAACTGTAGTGACAACAGTGAAGCTCCTGATGCTTGGGATGGAGAACAAATATGAATTTTGGCTCAAACAACTGAAAATGAAATTTGAACTTTCTGGGTAGTGCTTTTCTGTTTATAAAAATCAGGTTAAGACTTTCCAAATTGTGTGCTCTCAACTGCAGGCAGCTGAACCCAATGTGGGTTACAGTTGACTTTCTCCTCATTTAATGTGATTCAGAATCCTCTGTGGTAGCAAACACAGCCCTTGCCCCAGATGGATACCCCAGCACTGGCCAGTTTTACCTCAAGTGATAGAGCAGCGTCCCTCCTAACAGAAGGCAAGCACAAGTCTGCAGGAGGTAACAATAACTTTGTTCTGCATTGGAACTAAAAAAGTTGTGTATTATTTTTATCTGGTTTTCTTTCGAGGAGGAAAAGATTTTCCCAAAATCTTGTCTTGGTGAGGCATCCACCAACAAGCATAGGGGAGGGAAGGGCAGCCTTTATTACATGCTGGAAAGCCTGCTGTGAGCTCTGCCCTTACAGCTCTCACTTGTAGGGACAAGTGTTTGCCAGCAGCTTCCTCTGCCCTCCCCACTCCATCCAGGCCAAGGGATCCCACCTTCCCTTTCCTGAGTAAATGGGAGCCCTGAAACAATCCCTGCACACAACTCTCGCAACACCAACTTCACACTTCCCTGTCTTCAGAAAATGAAGACAACTTAAGGAAATTTCTTGCATGCCTTTCCTAAACCTGTTGTTTGATATGGAGAGAGAGAGAGAGAGAAAGAACAGCACAGAAAAATGAGGTTATGAGAAACTGGTCTCATTTCAAAGGAGCCCTCCCTCTCTGCTAGCAAATATTCAACAAATGTTGTGACCATTTAATTTCTATCCTCTCTTTTCCCCTCAGTCAATAACTATATAATTTCCATAGATGTTGAGGAAATATTCTCTGATCAGCTGAAATTCAGTATAGATAAATGCAAGGTAATGCACATAAAGAGCTGTGGTTTCCTCCTGCCTGCTGATGGATGTTATCTTAACTCTAACTGCCCTGAAAAATTCTTCAGCATCGCTGTAGGCAGCTGAGTGAAAACACCTGCTCTACACAGAAGGACAAAGAAGTGGCAAACAAACAAAACAACAGGATGGAAGAATGTGTTAACACAAGGAAATTTAAAAAAAAAAATTAAAGGGGTAAGTAAAGTTTTCATGAACATTTCCCATTCAAATACTTGCTGCCTCATTTCAGAAAGGATACATGTTATTGCAGGCATGGAGAAGTTTCCATCTGAGGAAGGATTTTAGGGATTGTAACTATTCAGTTTAGAGAAAATTCAGGTCAGGACTGACATGATGAACATAATGCCCAATAAGACATGCTTTAAGGAAGGTCTAGTTCCCTTTTTCTTATTCTTTTCCTAAACAGAAATAAATGAAGAACCTGACATTTAATGCAAATACACCTAAAGCACGACAGTATGATTAAAAATAATGTTCAGTGTCTTGTTGAGACATAGTCTCAAAGATTTAAAAAAATATTACATGTTTACAGCTAGGGAGATTTATAATTTTGCTACAAGTTTGCATGGGTTATCTACCCTTCTGCATCAGACACAGGATAACTGGGATAACCCAGGAGAGGAAAGAATTCCTCCTTGAAGGTGTGTTGACTTGGCACGGCCTTTCTGGGTAGTGCTTTTCTGTTTGTAAAAATCAGGTTAAGACTTTCCAAACTGTGTGCCCTCAACTGCAGGCAGCTGAACCCAATGTGGGTTACAGCTGACTTTCTCCTCACTTAATGCGATTCAGAACCCTTCCGCACTAGAGCAGCCTATCCTTAGGGAACTGCATCCCATGGAGGAGTGACCCACAGAACAGCACTTTTGGGAAGACTGTTATAGCATGGGAGAGACTCACATCATCGCAGAGAAAAGACTCTTTCCCCTGAATGAACAAAAGAAGATCTCAAGTGATGAACTGACCAAAACCCCCATGCCCTGTCTCCCTGCGCCGTCAGTACAAGGGACAGAAGGCCTGAGGGGAAAAGGGCATTTTAAAGGCTTGGTTTACTTCTCATTGTCCCCTTCTGACTCTGTAAATAATAAATTTGTTTTATACCTTCAAATTTGAACCTGTTTTGACCTTGGAGTGCTTTCCCCCGGTCTTCATGTCAGCTCCTGAACAGAGTTTAATTTTTCCCCCTTTCTCTGCCCAGCTGAGAGGAAGAGAGGGTGAGTGAACAGCTTTTGTGGGTGCCTGGTGTTTGGCCAGTGTCAAACCATGACAGAAGGCCTCACTAGAGCACCTCCTGGGACTTCCAAAGTGCCTATGCAAGCTGAGCACCCAGTTTCTTCTGAAATCCATGGCAATTATGAGCTCAGATCCCACAATACTGCTGACCACCCCTTCATTATCCACAAAACACAAACCCACATCCTCAATCATCTAAAGCTATGCCTATATCGGGCCAGAGACAAGCTGCAAGAGAGCCTGGGGAACCAGACTGCTCTGAAAGTAGAACAGCCCAGCCCAGCATGGGCTCTGTGGATTGTGAATGGAGGACAGGAGGGACAAGTCTCTGCCTCAAGCCACTGTGCAGAATAAAGTTGGCTGGGTCACCTCAGTAAATCTCTGCCCACTACTGGAATGACTGGAAAGCCAGGGGCCCCAGTCCAACTCTGAGGACAACCTTCTTCTTTGGTATGTGACACAGCTTCTGTTTGGGATGAATGTGACACATCCACATCTCCAGGTTCACAAGCAACGTGACAGGCTCCGCGTTCAAAGCCAAGATGGAGTTGCATCAGATATGACTCCGACTTGGTTTTCAAAAAGGCCTAATTCTGCTCTCGCTTGAACTTTTCACTAATGCAAATGAATTAACTCCAGCTATATGCTAATACCACCAAGAATACAATTCAGAAATCACAGAAGGCTATTTTCAGGATTTTCTTTTATTTCATGAAAGACCCTTAACTCTTCTAGCCTTTCAAAGTAAGCCAAAACATTCAGATGTTGCTAGTACAAACTGCGTCATACAAGACACAGACATAAAGAGTAAAACAAGTGCTATAATTTAACATTCAGGCAGTCATTGCACAACCCCTATGCATTGTTGCAAATGAACAAAAGTTCAGAATTGACTACTCTTTCCAGAGAAGTAAAGGACAGCCCTGCACCTCCCCTTCCCCCTCCTCCTCCCCCCCACCCCCCCACCCCAAGGCTTTCTGTCTTGTTTTTGTTTTCCAAATTGCATAAACCAGTCTCATGGCTTGTGCAATTACAACAAGAATGTATAAATGGAGCTGCTTGGCCTAGGGAATTTCTCCTAACACAAAGAAATCCAAAACACTGACACTTGCTTGTTTGCTTTCAATGCTGTTGATGGCTCCCCTTCACAAATCCTTTCTCTCTTTTGCCCAATTACTCGCTGACAGAGCTGCCCAGCTCCCCTCTGAGCTCCACTTCAGCACTTCCAGGCCTGAGGTGATCACAGTAACACACGCACAAGTCTCCTTCTGCAAAGTCAGTGACCCTTCCCCATCAGTCAACTCTGCTCCTGCCAAGCTGAGGACTTACAGGCCTGCCCTTCTAGCTTGGGTTTTACAGTCAACTAAAACATTCCCTCCACTTCATAAAGGATTCCAGAAAGACGGAAGTCTAAGTTGAAATCTCCGAGGAAAGAAGCCATTTTACCCTCCCAGTGGACAGAAAGCAGGTTGGCAGACTTAGGCTCCCTGTTTGCAGTGCCTGAGCATGTACGAGGGAGGGAAACTCATCTCCTGTCCCTTTGTGCGACCTTTGCCTCATCAGGAGTGCCCAAGCTACCCAGAACACAGCCCGCCCCATGCACACGGAGGGCATCTCAGGAGCATGCAGGAGCCACGTACACAGTCCACAGGGGAACCTGAAAGGCTTTGTACAGGTTGTCTGAGGAGAAGGAGAGGTGATGCTGCCAACCTGCACATACCAAATTCTCCTTGAAGCCCAAGACTGTACTGGGGGGGGACAGAGGCTTCTCTTACTCCAGGCACAGGTGGCGGCAAGAAGCACAAGAGCCGCTCTTCTACTGTGACAATATTCTGTCCTATGTGACTGCAGTCACTGTGTTTTTCTTCCCCTTGCACTGGGAGTGAGAGCAGTCCATATTGTTCACTGTTCTCCAGGATTTACGTGCCAGAAAATTACATGCTCTCTCTTTTTCTCTCTCTCCCTCCCTCCCTCCCTCGCATTTACACACACAGAGCAGCCCTTCCCTCCTCCTTTCCATTTATCCTGGGTGCCTGCAGGAAGCTGGGGAGCGCATCTGCGCTGCAAGCCACACCTGCTCATCACACCAGGCTCTGCTCCGACTCACGGCAAAGGAAGTTTCAGTTCAAGGGGCGGGAGGTGAAGAGATGAAAAATATCTGGCAAAGTAATGGGATTACCGTCAGCAGAACCGCGTAAATCATCGTCTTGTGGGTGCCTTTTTCTACTCACACCAGCTAAAAGCAATAAACCAAAGCATAAACAAGACACCTCCCCCCCAGCATGAGTTACATTAAAGTAATGCAATTCCCAAGGCAGCCCCAGCATCGGTCTGTTCCTGTCCTAATGCAGAGTTGCAAAATTCCACTCAAGGCAAGTCATATTTTGATGGACAAGCGAAATAAGTAGATCTTTTGTTACGTGTCCCTCTAAAAGGCTGACAAATAAATCTCCCTGCAGTTATCTTCCATAGTAGTTTTGCTGCTCAGCATCAGGAATATTTAACAGGTATTTAAATGCATTTGTTCATGTTCATATAGAATTGCCTTTTTGCACACCGATGAAAGTCCAAGTTTTTGCCTCAGCCGTACTTCATCTACTGATGTTTCATGTTGAGGAAGAGCAAGCTTATTCCAAAGGCATGTAATGGGGCAGTATCAGCCAAACCACCAACGTTTCTTAGAACACCCTGAATTCATCTGCTCTTCTGCTAGAAATAGAAAAAAAGGGGAACCACTATCAAAGAAAAACAAGAGGCTGCGTTTGCACTTCTCTGTCCCCAGTGTGCATTTGGAATTCACAGAGATCACTGTGCAACACTGTTCACAAGAAATTTTAAAAGGCGAGCCCACAATTTACGTAAATGAATTTGTCGTTTCCAGCAAAATACGTCCTAATGACTGTAATTCTTTCTTGGTCATGCCGTAGAACAAAAATATTTCTGAAAGGTTCTTCAGCTTTCTGTGCCTTCCTATTTATAGACAGATAAAACTCTTTCAGGGCTGAAGCAGAGTAAATTACTGCTTCAGATACTGCGACTTTCCTCTGCTCCCGGTTACGCACACTAATATCAGATGTAACCCAGGTGTAGTCAGATGCCAAAGGCCTACATCCTTTTAGAATCTGAAATGCAGTTTTTTCCACTTAGGAATAAAAATCCATCTATTCAGTTTAGGGATTCTCTAGTCCTGTCATCCAAGTACATATTTTGATACCGAAACAGAATTAGCCAAAATAAAAATCTGCTCCAGTGGTTAACTACCTCCAAAGATTAATTTTTTTATCCAGCTCCTTCAGAGAATAAAGAGTACAAAGAGGATTTAAGCACAAAACAAGCAGTCTCTCTGTTGCTACTGGCAAGGAAAATAAAACATGGACAGCAAAGGTACTGCCTAAATACTGTGTGGAATAGATTCCCTCTAACCAGATCTGTGCACTCACACAAAGGCATCTGCCAGGAGAGCTAGTGCAGACACCAGCCAAGGGTTATTTTAAAAGTGCAGCTTATGGAGCATTTCCTCAAACCAAGCTGAAAACCGTGGAAAAGGATCCTCTGGCTCTAGCAGCAGGGCCCAGTGAGACATCCCAGCCTGAGGTGACGTGCCAGCGGGAATGTGGCCTGCGTCATTCCATGGCCACCCTTTTGGCTGGACACAACCCTCCCGGCATCCCTGCTGGGTGCCCTGCTGCCACCTTCCTCTTCAGTGCTGCCTGGACCCCAGGAAGCCACTCCACACCCCGGCTTTATCCCCAGCCAGTTCCCTTGGCCAGCCTGCATGGCCAAATTTAACCTGCTTTTCACTGCATGCTTGGAAAAGGAGACATTAAAAAAAAAAAAAAAAAAAAGGATTGTGCTGCCCCCATTTCGAGAGCATAGTATCATACACTGAACTTTGGAAAAATTCTCATGGGACTACTCAGACTAGGGAAAGCATGCTGTTTCCAGTGAACTACCTTAATTCGATTGATTATCACACTTTACTGCCAATACAGAAGCATTTAGCCCCTCTCACACAATACCAGCAAGCCAAGTAAATGTCACAGACAGAAACACCGTTGCAAACACGGCTTTACTAGTCTGGCCTTAAATGAGACTGAGATAAAAGAAGCTCTATTTTGTTACTAGACTTGAGCTGAGAGTTGTTTGTAGGGACATAGACTGTCTTTAATGTCACCATTTATTGCTCATTTACATGCATCATATAAACATCCAGCCCCTTACATGGGTGCAAAGATACAAATTTCAGCGCTTAATGCAGGCTTGTGAAAAGCATGTTAAAAATGTTCTTCTCTTTCTTGTTCCATCGACTCTTGGTTTAAAAGAAGGTGGTGACTGCAAGGATTCATTAATTATATTAATTTGAGCTACATGCCAAGATGCTCTGTGCAAAACTCTGCATCACTTTAATTCCCTACGGTGTTAAGTGTAACTGCTTTAGACAAAGTCAATCGATATCTTTTCTGCCTGTATTAAGATGTTTTGTTCTTGGAAGACCCCTGGTTTATATCACAGACTCATGGCTGAGAGCGAGCCTGATGGGGCTACAACCACTAATGACTTCATTTTTTTGGATGTTCTTAGTCCCTAAATCGCAAGGCAATTTTCACACAAATACCTTAAATTGAAAGAGCGTGGGTTTAGATTAGAAGTCAGGAAGAAATTCTTTGCTGTGAAGGTGGTGAGGCACTGGAACAGTTTGCCCAGAGAAGCTGTGGATGCCCTGTCCCTGGAAGTGTTCAAGGCCGGGTCAGATGGGGCATTCAGCAACCTGTGTCTAGTGGGAAGTGTTCCTGCCTGTGACAGGAGTGTTGGAAAGAGATGGTCTTTGAGGTCCCTGCTAATCCAAACCATCCTATGGTTCCACGAATGACAGGGCCCTTGGGCCTTCACCCCTGCCAGTACCAGCTGCCTGCCCTGGCAGAGGAAGAAGCTGGCTGAGCAGAGAAATGACTAAATGACCTGCATCTCCATCTCTCCTCCCTTTCCCTCCTGCATACAGTGTAATGCTGGCTGCACTGCTCCCTTTCAGGCAGTGTTTGCCCATTCAAACCACTGTAAGAAATTAAAACCCTGTGCATTCACAAAGGGGCTTCCTGCATGAGTTTGCTCTGTCCCTCACACCTCTGTTCTTGAGAAGATGACAGCTACAATATAAAACATATGCTTTTTAACTGTTCAGTGGGATTATTCTGCCAGGGCTGGCAGCAAATAAATTAAAGGAGGGGTTCAAAGAATGAAGAAAAGCCTTCTCTTCCTTAGAGCCTGCAGCTGAAGCAAAAGAAGAAAGACTGCTCCTTCTTCCCCCCATTCCTAACATATACATTCCTGTCCCTACAGTTCCTAGGACATGATCTTCATGTTCCAGTAATGAAGATCATACACTGTCAGGGACTGAAACGTTTCATGCCTTAAACATTGTTATGAAGGAGTTTTGTCCATTATAGCAAAAACCGTATAAAGAAGCTACAACCACAGAATCCCACCCCTCCTTGAAGATGCCTGACTGGAACTTTGGACTGTGAGTTAAAGCCACCTAGATAAGATAAAGGTGATGTGCTATTGTTCAATCATCTCAGGTCTAGGGAGAAACAAACAAGGCTGAGGGAAAGGAATGCACCCACAAGAAAGCCAAACACAGCAGAGAATCATCCCTGGCTGGGTTTGGGGTGGAGGAGACCACAGCCCACAGAGGCCAGGTTTACACAGTTCCCCCCCTCCCGCCTCCTTTCAACCAAGGGTGGGGTGAGGAGGTTTCGGGCATAACCTCTGGTCAGAGGCAGCGAACACCCGATCTTCCTTACACAAACCAGCCCAGCTGTGAAACCCCACAGGCCACATCCACGGGACGTTCCCATGAGGGGCAGCCGAGGAGGTGCCATAATCCATCAGAGACCCCCGAAGCGCTCCCCAGAGCCCTTCCTGAGGCCTTGCACCACAGCACTGCACACGATGCAAAGTGATGCGGCAGATCCAGAGTCTGCTGCAAGAGACTCTGTTAAACTGCTCTCCCCCACCCTGGGCATTCCCACCTGGCCTGAGTGTGTATTAATCCATTCTGTGCAAGAAGACCAGCTGGAGAGGGTCATTGGGATGGCAGTGAGATCCGTGGAGTGGTGATATTTTCTTCAATCTGTCTCTGTCACTCTCTTTCTGTTCCCTCACCTCCTTTCTGTTTTCTTCTCTTCCTTCTTCTCTCTCTCATATTTACTATTAAATAAACTCCAAACTATTGACTTTGGCATATGATCTCGTTTGCACCTTAATTCAGGCACAGGCATTTCTAGCAACTTTAAAAAAAAAGACTGTAACACACACGTCTTCATATCAAGGAACTGATGTGGACTTAAGTGATGTACATCCACAAAAGCCTCGTGAACAATGAGGTTTTTTCTCATGAAAAACTTCAGCCAGTGAAGAACCCAGTGATGCTGGAGCTGTCTCCACATCATCAAGCTGCTGCTGCAAAACCTAAAGCTGAGGCTATGGAAGAGTTAGGAACATGCAGTCCCAACACCCAAAGGAAGCCGTACTGCAGTTGGCACCAATGCCAAACAATGGGTTAATGCTAGGGCCTCTGAACCCTAGCAATAATGCAGAACATCGACAGAACTGTGTAAAAGTTACCCAGAAGTCTTACAAGACTGATACAACTTCCATCAAGTGCTGTGAACCCCCCCGCAGGAGTCAATGGCCACATCACGCCACCAACACCGGGCAAAAACAGAGATGTTGTGGTGGCCACTGTCATCCAAAGGGACTCTAACTATTAAATTCAGGGAACCATAAAAAGCTATGGGCTTTTGCAAAACTCCTGGTGACTTGAGAATATTCTACATCTCTATTATATATTGACTGATGATAAATGTATACTTGTGCATGTGAAATGCTTAAGAGACAGAAAGCTGCTTAGAGTTGTTTGATCAGCAAAGGGCTCAACTTTCTGTAGAAAACAGAATTATTCATTAAAATGCTTCTAAAGCAGAAAATGTCATTGCTGATAAAAATTTTTGTAAACTGACTGCCCTGTCTTTTTTGAGCATTGTTGGGGTTTGGGACTTTTCCTTTTGCTTCTTTCTCTCAAGGAATTTTCTCCTATATGCTGCTAAGAGACAACAATGACCAGTATGGAGAGACGAAAGAAGCCGCCAGGCTCAGGGGAAGGGAGCAGCTGGCTACTCTCTCTGCCTGGGGGTTTTCTCTTGCAGGGACAGAGACATGTCGAGATTTGGGCTAGGGGAAGGGGCTAGGCACAGCTTCTCTCTCTTTCTGCGTCCCTCTCTCTTGCTTGTCAGCGTCAGAAGGGAGACAGGCTGTGGTCGCTGTGGGGAGAATTCACCACCGCTCTGGGGTTCCATCTCCTGCTGTCTTCTTCTAGTGGGAGTGGAGCTCTGCTCGTATGACCGGAAGTTGCACTGGCACCTTATTAACACTCAGCCTTACTAAACAGAAGACCCTCACCATCCACTCGGCTGTCTCAGGGGAAACCCCAGGACCCTGAGCCCCGAGCGCCTCTGAGGGAGCTTCTCCCGGCCATGTTCGGGAGCCGGGCTGCCACTGCCCAGCCCCACTGCTCCTCTGCCGCTGCTTCAGGGTTTTTTGCTACGCTGTAGTGCTTGTACCCCCTGCCTACCGGGACACACCGCTGCTCCTGCCACAGCTGCCGAGTTTCTGCTACCTCGTTCTTGCTTCTACGGGTGAGTCTGCC
Organism: Hirundo rustica; assembly: GCF_015227805.2. NCBI lineage: Eukaryota > Metazoa > Chordata > Aves > Passeriformes > Hirundinidae > Hirundo > Hirundo rustica. Next base: position 71,969,363 of record NC_053454.1, on the reverse strand, counting down.
CTGCTGTTCCTGCCGCAGGCCGTTTTCACCATCCAGCCCAGCCGCCATGAGCGCGTGAGGGCGAGCTGGCGCCACAGCGCCCCCTGCAGGCGCGGGGGGAACCATCGCACCCTCCCTGACCGGCCGGGAGCCAACAGCGCCCCTGGCGGCCGTGCCCGGAACTGCACCCAAGGGGAAAGCGCCCCACGGCCAGAGAAGGCTGCGCTGGGGCTGCTGCTGCTGCTGCGCTGCTGCTGCTCGTTTGACTTGTTATACACACACGTATTCTAGGAAAGAGCTGTTATTCCTTTTCCCATACCTGTGCCTGAAAGCCCCTTAATTTCAAAGTTATGATAATTCAGAGGGAAGGGGGTCATGTTTTCCATTCCAAGGGAGGTTCCAGCCTTCCTTGGCAGGCACCTGTCTCTCAAATTGAGATATGCATAAACACCCATGCAGCCATGTATCAACATACTAGGCCTGTTTCTCAGGTTCCCTGAGAAACCCCACTTCCTTGTCCCATGCCAGCAGTAATGTTCATGGAACTGCACAATGGACTGCACCACAGTGCTCCCCGATTTAAACTCACTGTACCCCAAAACAAGAAAGTTTTCAGCTGAACTGCTTCTGAGTCAGATCTTGTGAATGATAACACTGGGAACAGAAAGAGAAGGGCAGGAGACACATAGAAGTGCCTGCTCCACTTCCCCAAAGCCTCATGCTGGACAAGCAACAGGAATAACCTTGACCTTAGTGTACTCTTTGCCCCAGTACTTGAAACATTAAACTCAACCAATTTCTACCATTAGCTTTACTTAGAAACCACACTGCTCACTGCCAAGAGAAGAACCTCATCCTCAGAGTCACACTGAGTTGGGTCCTATGGCATCATTTAAAGACAAATTATACAAACCAGCAGCTCAGCTCTGTCAAATGACGGAACTGAGTTCCTGAAATTGTGTTTGGTCTTTTTTTTGTTTGTTTGTTTTGGGTTTTTTCTTTTTTTTTTTTCTTAAAGGCAGCAGGCATCTGCAGAGCCTCCCTGAGTGCACTGAACTGTGTACAAGTGCCTCACCAGCCAAGGACCATTTCTTCTCTTGCCCTCCTTCCACAAGCAGTCTCACTAGTGTTACATGGAATTATTTATTCAACTGCAGAGAATGCTCTTTGACAACAAATGTGTCCTTCATTGTCAAAAAAATCCCAAAACTAACATGCACCACCTGAAGAGCTGGTAGGAAATTCTCTCCTTACGAGGATATGGTGCACGGCAGAATCAGGAAGATTTGACATGAAGATGTCTGCCTAGGATTTGAAAGGCAGTTTCCAAGACCAACACTATACCAACTCCTGTGTAGATGAGGATCATTCCTGACTGAAGTTCCAGTTCAGGAGCCTCTGATACATTTCAAGTTCTATCGTATTCAGGACAGCAAATTCACAACATGGTTATATAAACGCACACACGGAGGCAGAGGACTGATCAGATTATAGCAAGTGACTTACTACATCAACTCATCTTTAAGAAATTACCTCGACCAAGGTCAAAAATCTTGGGAACACAGAGAAAAAACACACTGTCAATGCCCCTGTGATGCCAATTCTGTGAATAAAGGACTCCTGTGTTCAGTGCTGTCATTTCTGTAACAGTTATGAATGCAGAAAAACTCAACTTATAAATAAAAAGCCCAAAGATACCATAAGAATCCTCAAGTCACTGAACAGTTCAAACAATTAAACACTGCCCTAACTTTAAAGGCTGTAATTGACTACTGGTTATTTAAAATTATCTTCAAACTCTGCTTTTAAAAAATGGCTTTTCCTGTGGAAGATCAAGAATTCCATCTAAACCAAACACATGTCAAGAGACCTTGCTGTCTTCCACTGTAGCACATTAGCAGAGATCCAGGTTGGCTTCCTCCCCCTTTTCTGCTCATTACCATCAGTTTTGAGAACTGATTAGCTGTGGTTGTTATTCATTAGTCACATCTCCAAAATCTGAATTATAAACATCCCTGTGAGGTCTTATCCTAATCAACCTATTTTGAGTCTTGCAATTAATACTAACACCAAAAAATAATTGAACAGTGTACATTTAAAGGCACTGCCCCCCCCCCCTTTCCCACAAAAATCCAGGCTTAGATATGCATAAAAAGGAAGACTAAAATAAGACCTACAAATTGCCAGTGCTGCTGTAAATCCCTCTTCCATGTTCACTGCAGCCAGTCGAGCTGGTTAATACAGGTGACATAATGGGTACACAGTAAATAAGAGGCAGCCACCAGTGATTTTGCTGATGGGGTCAGAGGCTACACAGCTGATAGATCTCAGGAGGACAAGAACATGCAGACATGACATATTAAGTGACTGCCATTGGCTGTGTGCTTGCTCTGAACACTCAGCTAGGGATGATAATCAATTACTTGGGGCTGCTAATGATACTGATCAAATGCACTTAGCACTCGGCAGCTCGAGGGCTACCACCCTGATACCACAGGCTACCCACAGACAAGAGGGGAGAAGAGGCTGGTATCAGAAAAATCCTCAAAGTCAACAAGCAAACCAGCTTGTTCCTTCTTTGCCACCCTGCTTAAAACGCTAAAATAAATATTTGCTCAGGAGTAAGCACGTTCTTTCCCATAAAACAATACAACTTGGAAATGCTATGGCCATCCGTAGGGCCAGCAGTTCACGTGGAGGGACCCCACACTGCTCCAAGAGTGATCTGTCGCAGGAAACTAAGTGTGTTACCACTGTACAGACTGGCTCCCAGAGGTCTGTGTAACAGCTCACCTGTCTCCTGACATTACTTCCCAGGCTTGACCCATGAGCCAAGGTGATTTGGCCTCCTCATCACTATCATCAGCTCAAGATATTGACCTCTGCCCAATTTTAAAATGAGGGAAAGTAAAAATTTTGCCACAGATTTCAGAGAGTGTAAGACTGGGGCAAACATTTCTTAGTTTGTCTCAGGTATCCTAAACCACAACTCCTCCTTTCAAGGATTAGGAGAGGGGTGAAGGTTTGGGGTTTGCATTTTGATTTCTGAATAACTAAACCTTGTTCTGCTGCTTTAACTGTAGAGGTTATTTATTTCCTATTCCTATACAGAAAAAGGATGAATTCCAAAGAGATAAAATGCCATGTTTGGAATAGCTAAAATTATACCCTTAATTTTAGGGGACTATACCCTCCCTTTAAGGGGCTAAACCAAAAGGAATACTCTTGACAGAGGAAATCAGTTCTCTAACTGGCAATAAAAGCAGCAAGTTAGACCAGACCTCATGTCCTGGATGGTCCTTTGCTCTCAGAACTGGAATTCTGGGCATTTGAGACCAAATTTTCACCCCTCAGGAATCAGCCTCCCTTCTGTTGTAGGGCACACAGCTCCACAGCAACACTGACTGATCGTACGGATCTGTTAGCAAGATGGAACATACTCAAAAATGTCTTCAATGTATTTAATCACCACAAGAAAAATAAATTTTTAAGAAATTACCAAACAGAACAGTCTGAGAGGAATTTGTAGCAGCTAATTCTGTATTCCCTAGCAACCCTTTCCCTGACTGCAGAAAGTTAACTGCAGAAAATGTCTTACTTTTCAAACGATAATAAACCAGCAAATTAATATAGTGCGGATCTGTACCACCGAGCTGCTTTTGCAAACCAGGTGCCAAGATTCCTCCTCATCTATTCTAGGGCTACCTCATCAGTGAGCAGCAGCCTGGGACAGAAGGCAGGGTATTCCATACCTGCTTGAACAGCAGGGGGAAGTTTCAACGGGCAGAGTGCAGGAGCTATTGGGATTTTCAGCTAGAATTTGCTCATTGTGCATAGAATGAAAAGAGGGATCCTCACCACAATGCACAGTGAGGATTCATTAAACTCTTAAGAAAGAAGCCTCTGCTAAGAGCCCTGCTTAGGTAGTAATTATTCATTACCGAAAAAGCAAAGTATGCCAGCAATGACGGATAATCCCTTCTTTCCCTCCCTTCTTCCTGCAGAAAGTGGCACAGGAATCCTTCACAACTGCCAGTTTTAAAAGGTCAGTTGTAGGGCTCCAGATACCCCAGAAGGGGTATCCTTTTTCCAGAAGGAAAAAAGCTTCTCCTATCTCCAAATGTTCCTGCCTTCCAGTAATTGCTGCCTGAGGCCAACAAGTTCAAGACATAAAGCCAGGCTGCTGGGGAAAAATCAAACTTGGTCTGCACAAAATGACCTTGTGCAGCAGCAGGTTCAGCACAGGGTGCCTACAACTCAGACAGTCACATCCCTCCCTCCCCACTACCGCCTACAATAATGACAGCAACCCAGGGCTTGCCTTAGAAATCGTAGGCAAAAGGGAGATTTTCTCACTGCCCTCAAGGAATGGGGAGGTGTAGTCAGTCACTCAGTGTAGATAGAAGGGCAAGACACTAATTTCAACACAGGAAATTGCAATTACATACCAGCAAAAAGGTTTCCAGTGCGAGCGGAGCCAAACACCGGTGCAGGCTCCCCAGAGAAACTGCGGAGTCTCCATCCCTGGGGATGCTCAAAGCCCAGCTGAATCCAACCCCCAACAACCTGAAGCAGCTGTCACAGCTTTAAACAGTGGCTGGGTTGGATGACCTTGAGGAGCTGCAACTGCTTGATCCTTGTTCCACAACACAAGTTTTAAGCGAAGAACCTACATAGCTCTGGGGATTTCTTCTCGCTGTTTTAGCTGTGGAATACAGCAGGACAGCACAGCACTGGAAGGTGGGAACAGAGAAACAAGCGCTCTCATTACTTCAATTAATTATTTCAGCTGTGAATAATGAAGGCAACGAGGGTATCTTTTTTTCTGCTGTATCTGGGCTGCACAGCTGTGGACACCTTCAGTTGTTACAGTGGATCCTGATAGGTGGTTAGGGCTTGCAGGCACTCCCTAAACAAGCGTGAGCTTGTTGCCGGCTTGAAGGATGTCAGTCAGGTGCTTTTTACTAACACAGGATGGATGCACTCCAGCATATGCTGTCACACACATTCAAGGAAAACAAAAACCAAACAACAAAACACCAAATAAACAACAACTCTGTGCTCAATTAAAGCGCGTTAACAGGCAAAAATCAGGGAAACAAATCCTATCCTTGTGAGAAGACCTTAAAGCAATGAGGAATGATTTCCCAGTGAGCCTGTCGGTCACAAAATTCTGAGAACACACCAGAGAAGCAGCTACTTCAATGCAACTCGGTAATGCCATGCATTAAGTGATTCTTGTTCCTACTGCCTGCTCCATCTCAGGGCTCCTTTGAGCCAATTACTAGTAACCTGCTATTGCATTCCATTAAACAATTCAACTCTCAAAAAAACCCAGAAAAGCAATAAACTAATCCTTTCCTGTAACAGATTCAGTCTACTCATTCTCCTCACTACTCCACGTACCCAGCTAATGTACAATGTGAGAAACATTATATTTTTGTCCACAGTATTAGGTATATAGTATAGAGATGCATATGTCAGGGGCCTGATATGCCACAAATAATATCTTTGATAAATTGGTATTTTGAGCAAACATTTCAGAAATAATTCCTGTCACTGTAAGTCCTCCAGAATATTCAGTTCATCGGGTCACTGCAATTCTCTCTTCCCTCATTCATCTGGATGCTCAAATGCAGCTCTCAAAAACGTGCCTCTCCTATCTTTCCCTGCAACTAGAAGACTAGTTTTGCATACTGAATCATTATTTGTTTCCATGGATGTCTCTGGGTTCCTCTGACAGCTTTATCTTACTGATGGGGATAAATGTTTATCCAAAAACTACTGCCAGACTGCCCTCACTCCCAGAAAACATAGGATGCAGTTGGCAGAATCTGTCAAATATAACTCACGTGGTCTGAGGGATCTGAAAATCACAATTGATAGTTTGGAAAACACAGCTGATGCACAGCAGCTTTGCGTAGGTCCACTTCACCACCAGCACACAATCCCTTCCTGCCTTTTTCTTTCTCCTGGTCGCCATGGGAATTATTAATTTGAAAAACAAATTAGAAAGCAGCAGTGATATGACTTCAACAGTTCTGAAAATGAGATTGCTTTTCCTCTTCAGATTCTGCCAGTACTCATGTCTAGAAACTTTTTGAAGCCTCAAGGAAGCAAACTAAAGGAAGTTAAATAATTCAAGTTTAACTGGAATCTTGTAATGGTTAGGGGCTTCTGTAGAGACTGCTTGTGCTGGCATCAAAATCTGACTCTGGCATGCTCATTACCAGCCACCAAACCCTGTGTGTAGGCTCACGCACACACGTACAATGCAGCATAGCTAAGCCTTGCTATCAGACTTTGTCTTCATGAGTGAGAAGATCAAGTGGTTGTGGCACTTGAAAATTATCCAGGGTATCCTTTCTAGCAAAGATAAATACAATGCTCATATCAAACCTGCACTGCTGGGAACTGCACACTGACCGACACCAGGACATCAAGCTTGTGCGTTCTCATAAGACACTGCTTAAATAACTCTTTTTAAAAAGAATTAAGCAAAATGATCCACAATACCTTTTCTTAGGCTTGCACAAGCGTTAGAAGCGTTCGTGCACACACTTGTGAGCCGGTGCTTGCAGTGTGCCTGCAGTTTTGGCATTACTGGGTGGCACTTTTGAACTGAAGATGAAAACTCCCTCCATTTGAGATGTACAGCCTTTGCTGAGGTTCACCTCGAATGGAGCACCATGTCACCTGCGCAGAATCAGAATACAAAGCCTCTCATTCCCAACAAACATAAACATCAAAGCAATCAAAACGAGAAGCCAAGAAGCTGCTTCTGTTCTTGCATTAAAGAATAGAATTCTTGCATTGCCAGGAGTGCTTTTTGGAGTATGTTTTAGATCAGGCCAGCATTCCTGAAACACAAAGGACTTGCTCAGGCTGGTCTATAGTTGCTCCAAGACTCAGGAGCCGCGCAGCAGCCACGGCACACACTGGGGCATCCCTGTGCTTCATGGATGTCTGCAGGTGGTCAGAACTGTCAGTTCATCAAGCATCATCTGCATGTGTCATTCTCCAGATGCAACCAGCCAGGATCCAAGGCAGCTCTAGGCTCAGTTCCCCTGGAGCGTTGCCCAAGTCCCAGGTCTGACTGGGTGCTTCATCTCCCTCGCTGCAGTCAGTGCAGCTAGGAGAGAGCAGGGCACACGTGGATCCTGTCTGCATTCCCCAAAGGATCTGCCACCCAGAGATACTAAGCTGTCCTTGCAAACAAGCAATTACTGATAGCTCAAGACCTTTGTCTGCAGAAGGTTACTTGGCATGGCATCAGCTTTAGAGGCATTTCTCAATAGGCTGTTTTGGGACGCAGCCAGATCTGCAGAAGGTCCTGTAATTTCAATAGTGAAATTAAAACCAGAATTTAGCACTTGTGGGACTGAAGGAAAAGAAGCATGGGACAAAGTAATGCCTGCTCTTTTTTTTTTTTTTTTTTTTTTAATGACATCTCTCAATCTGCTATATAAAAATCACACAACTCTTCATGATCAAGAATGCAAATCACAAACCCAGCTTCTTGATAAGGCAGGCAGCATAAAGCTGGAAGTCTTAAAGGGATATATATGGCTAAATAGAAAATATTACTTGTTCTAGAGAAATTACCTGAATGGAATGATTTAATCCATGACACTAGTGTTTGCCATGCTTAGTGGAACGGGAATGGTGTATTTAAACCAGCTGGAATCCACAAAAATATTTTTAACAAGAATAGCAAAAATTAAAAAAGCTATTTAAATATTAGACAGAATTTATTTTGGTGCCAGACAGGACTAGGATTCTTTTGAGAGATCTAGCAATATACACTAGTTAGGACCTCATTTCCACTGAAAAGAAAAAAGAGGAAGAAGGAAGAAGGCCCTTCCTTGCCTTATGTGATTCTGAAAACCCTTCCCTTGAATCACATATAAGTTCAGTGGAGGCCAAGTCTTAAGGTCAAGCTTTTCTTGCATGGGGTTTATATGGGGGGCAAATTCTACATATGCCAAAGGCCTGAGAAACCAAGACTCACAGGAAATCAGAACACATCCGGTCCCAATTCGGCTTTGCCATCAACCATAATTCAAATGTTAATGCCAAGAGTCAAAGTTCTTCACTAAGAAGTCAAACTTCTTAATTTCTAAATTCCAACTAATATGAATTTTAACTACTGATTTATAATCCCATGTGTCCCTTCAATGAACAGGAGCGAGGAATGAAAACCAAATCTACAGCAAAGCCTTGCATAGAAAAAAAAAAAAGCTGGAAATGGCTGCTGTACAGTCACAAATAATATTACTCATGTGGTCTGCCAGCTTTACTTGAGTCCCATAGCTGAGGCTTAATCACATCTTTGACACAGCTAAATTGCTAGGATACAATGGGACCTGTAGCTAATAAAAAAATAAACAAACCCCTGTATTCCTAAAGTGATTATAAGGGACTCCTATATATTTTACATGACCTGCATCTGCAAAACCATCCTGTTCTGAGGATGTTTCGTGTCTTTATGGTGGGAAGGGATCAGACAGTGCTTTGCAACAGGCACTTTCTGCTGCTCTCTTGGTTTACACTGATGTTTAACATAGCAGCAACGGAGAGCAGGAAGATTTTGTTCTTACTCTTAACGAGAGAAAACAAGAGAGTCTAGACAGCACAATCACAGCTAGCAGTGAGGACATGGGGCAGATAAAAAGAAGTAGACTTAAGCACCGTGCCCAGCTTCCAAACTGGCGTCACGAAGTCTCAACCCCGAACTTCACCACTCTGTGCTGGAAAAGCGCATCCCAGCACGGCTGGGCTCAGGGAGGTACCAGCTGCCTGGCATCTCCCCTGGCACCATCGTATCCGCATCCACCCCTCGTGTTTGTGAGCTCCCTCACCTTTTTCTGTTAAAACACAGAGGAAACACAGAGCGCTAAACTAAGTTAACTGAAGCCAGCTGGTTTATAACTGAAGCGAGGGTTCCTGAGCTCAAGGACACACAGCCAGTTCCCTGAGGACCTGGCAGCCCTTGGGAGCCAGCCCAAGGCGAGGGGGGAACGCCAGGAGCATCCAAAGGAGATGTAAGTGTCTCCAGGGAGTGTGGCCAGCAGGAACGGGCAAACAAGGCATGACAGGTCAGAGGGGCAGGGCTCAGAACTGAGAGTCCGTCATCACCTAGCAGTCTGGAAGAGGACTAACCATGGCTTCAGTATGGTCAAAAGCTACGGTCAGAAAGCAATCAGAAAACACCTCACACATCAACATGCAGCTGTTCAGGTCTCCAGCTGCAGTGAACATCTGAGCTCGTCACCGATGCCAGAGGGCAGTGGGGACAACATCTGTTCGAGGTGTGAACAGGGGAACGATCTGCTCAGCCTGGTGGCACAGCTGAAGGAATCAGTGGAGAGGCCAAGGAGTGCCAGGGAGTAGAGGAGAGGTAGCTCACTGAACTGTAGCTGGTGTGCCCTGGTGAAAGACCTCCAGAAACAGCGTGTCAAGCTGCAGGAGACAGTCAAAAACCAGAGATACTGTGGAGGCTGAGAGGGAACTGAACAGCTGGTTCCAAGCCCCTCTGGCGGGGGAACCACAGCCTGCTGAGGACAGGCGAAAAATTCACATCCTGGCACACATGGAGGGGAGGGAGGGTATTGACACCGGAGCTTGGGAAGTCGTGGGGAATAAAAAGCCTACAACAACAAAAGGAAGGGAAAAAGAGCTAACAAAAGGAAGGGACTTCCTTCACAGCCAGACATTCTGGCCCAGCTGGACATGCCCGCTCTGTACGACTTCGTAGCTCGGCAGGCTAATGAGGCAACACCCACACACTGAAAGAACAGCCAGAGCTAAGCAGAACGGCCCAACCTGCTCCACAAATACAGAAATTAACAACTAGTTTAACCAAGAAAAGGCAGCGGGTGATAGCAGCAAGCGATTAAGAGGTCCAGAGGCTCTCGTCCCTCAGCCTGAGCTGTGCTAAACGGAGGTGTGCTGCCTTCCAGGAGCCTGGATCAGGGATGTTACCGGTCCATCTGACAAGGAAAAAGCATCCTGGGTCATGAACTTGCCGAACTAGTGAAGGGACTTTAAACTAGATTTGTCAGGGCATTGATCCGTCCTGATCCGGCCAGTCAGATGCCAAAACCTGTAACGGATGCCTGGAACGCTGCAAAGGGATCCCAGACGCTCCAGTGTCCTGGGTTACAGGAGGGTGTTAAAGCGGGGTGTACCCAAGCTGCGTGTATCCTACTCCCCTCTTCTGCCATTTCTGACAAACTGTTAACCATGGGTCACTCGCAGCAGCTGCCCAGTGCACACCCACAAACTGGGTGTTAAATGGAATAAAGAAGAGGTGGGGTGGAGTTTCTTCATCTGGTCTCTACAAATGACTCAACCATGATAACACCCTCGGGGGAAGCACCAGCACAGTTACACCCATCCCGAGGGTGTTGTGTCTGCCGGTGGGCAGTAATGGCTGCACAGCTCCAGCAAAAGGGCCAGCTGCAAGACTTAGACCATCAAGGACTCCCGAAAAAGATCCTCTGACTCACGGAATTAAACCACTCCGTTGTGAAACTCCCCACCCTAGGGAAGGCACTGAGCATTCCCACATGACCTTACCTAACTGGGGACTTGGGACACCCCCACCATCACCACTCGATGGATCGAGAGGAGGACCAGAACTTCCACAGGACCCCTGTTTTTGACAAGACTGCAACCATCACTTCAACAGGAGCGCAACCACTGCTTAATCGGACTGTGACCATCAGAGTGCCAGGCTGTACTCTGACTTTGTGGGTTTGAGCCAGTTTTCTGTGTATTATTGCATCTATTGTGATATTTTTATTAAATTGTAACTGCAACTAACTTAGATGGGACCAGGGTTTTCCACCAAGTTGGATCAGTTTCTTCCTTTCTTAAATTAAGGCTTGTACTAAAAGACCTATGACGAATTATTATTTTGGTTGCATCCATTAGAGTGACAAGTCCTAATTTCAGATGATACTTCTTTTCAGTTTCTGAATTTTTAATTAAAAACACTTTTTCTTTACTAAAGGGAGTCTATCTGATCCAATCAATGTCAGTATAAGCCCGGAACCTTCTCCCCATTATTAATCGGAGAGACATCAGACTTCACATGTATGCCAAAAAGAGCTCATTTCAATGCATTTCAGACAACACAGGTATTTCACAACGGGCTTATGGTTATGCTCTTTTCTTTATTAACCATAGCACGTAAAGTAAAATGCAAAAAGGCAGCTCTCAAAAAGAAAAAAATCACAGAATGCTTTTGGAGTAAAAAAATATCCAAACATCTGCTGTTCTCTAATGTGTTACTAAAGACACCATCATCCCTCATCCCTCCAGAAGTACCCTTAATTAAATAAGAATCTATTAAAAAAACAGTGTCCCTCAGTGTAAACTCCCACCCACACCCTTCTCTTTCAATTTTAAAAGTGATCTATTTTGCCTTCTCCCTGCCTAGAAGCTCATTAGAAACAGCCCCTTCTGCACACATGCATCACCTAACAGAGATTTGGAGCGAGACCGACAGACGAAAGGGAGAGAAAGAAATTAGAAAGTGAATTAAAATAGTAGACCTGCAAGTCGAGAAAGCCACTGCAGACAAAGAACACCTTGTACTCACAAGGGAACAGAGAAGACTGAGACATGAATGCTGGTACCAATTCATGGGACTGAAACAGAAGCTGCTGCTTAACTCTGCAACAGAGATGCAGTGCTGCTCTAACTAAATGCAGTTATCAACAACAACCAAGGCAAATCAGGTCTATCACTTCTCTTTCTCCGGGTGGCAGGAGGCCACCATTAAACATACCCTAAACTTCAAATGGAGGCACCAAGTGTGGGCAGCGCTGTCACACGTACATCAGTACCCACAAGTGCTAGGTAACACCCATGGGATCATTCCCTGCCCCTCTCCTTCCTCACTCCCCACTTCCAAACATTACCCACCTCCTCTGCCGTCCGAAAACTCCAAGCTGGTCAATCCAAAAAGAACAATAACCTGTTCCCTCTCTGAGAGCTAAAGAGGTAACAAAATCAGCAACCCAATGGCAGCCAATTTTTTCTGTCCATTTTCTATTACAGAGCTTTACCTGAGGAATTAACTCCTAACAGTTCACCTCAAAAATGATTTTCCATCTTACAAGAATTTTCCCCACCTTGTGTCAGATACCCCAAGGAGCACCATGACATTTGCTAATGGCAAGCTACTCCAACACAAAGTTCCCCCTGAGCTTTAGTCTATGGCGGCACAAACGATAAAGTACCAAGTAGAAGAGAGCTGGAGAGGGATTTTTTACAAGGAGCATGCAGTGACAGGGCAAGGGGGAATGGCTTCACACTGACAGAGGGCAGCTTTGCTTCAGCTATTAGGAAGAAATTATATGCTGTGAGGGTGCTGAGGCAGGTTGCCCAGAGCAGCTGTGGATGCCCCATCCACCCCTGGAAGGGTTCAAGTCCAGGCTGGATGGGGCTTTGAATAACCTGCTCCAAGGTGTCTCTTCCTAACCCTTGGCAGGGGGCTTGGAACAAGGGGATCATCACAATCCCTTCTAACCCACACCACTCTGATTCTGTAATATTTCCTCAACATCTCTGACACCAGAAGGGATGAGAAGGGAAGAGACATCACGTGAGCCCTGGAATGGAGACAAATTTAAAAATCCAGTAAAATTTTACCTTCTGGGATGGACACAAGTTCAAAATGCAGTAAATCTGTCTGCCTTAATGAGAGGAGGGGCTGAGAATTCACAGCTAACCTTCATCCATTGCTTAAAGTATCTGCAAAGAAAAATTTGAATTCCAGGCTTAACCAGGACCTTTTAAACAACTCTCCAGATATACCTGCCTAAAAGGCGGCTTTACACTCCAGATAGATTCCACTTGTCCTGCACTGATCTCTGAACACAAACCTGCACCTCCTGATACCTGAGCTGTGAAATTACACGAGCCACAGGCTTTTTTGCTTTTTCTTTTTATAAATATAGTTGTTTCTGCAATGGATTTTTAAGTAACTTCACACAGCTGCCTGGCCCAGCTGCTTGGCAGTCCTTTCAGTACTGTGGTGGGAACATCCCCTTCCCTGTCTCTTGGAAGGCTGTGCGAGAAGGGACTAAGAGAAGGGATCCAAAATGAAGCCCATACCTAAGAGTGACTGCAGTGCTACTTATTTTGGAATGTTTTACTAGATTTACTCCTTCAAACATGAGGGATCTATCCTTCACCTAAATTAAGATGAAATTTGCTCCAACACAAATTTTCATTATCAGACATTCCAGTCCAAGACCAGTGCCTTCAGATGATGCAGTGTTTCATTCAGGGAGACTCCTAGGAATTTCTTTGCCTATGTATGTAGCAGAAAAGGGATGAAGCCTGACAGAATGTTTTACTGACCTGAAAAAAGGAGTATCCAGAAAAGATTTTTTTCTTCTCCCCCCAAAATAAATAAGAATGGTTCACCGTGTCCTGTTTTCTGTAGTTGCAGAGTCACCTCCCTGCTGAGTTTTCCCTTTCTTGTGAGAGTTTTGTTCTTTATGACTGGGAGGCTCACACTTGTGAGAGAGGACAGGCAGCAAAAGCTCAAAACCAGGCGCAGGAGCCCGCAGTCACACCAAGGAGCAACCTTGTTTAGGTTTGCAATAATGCCAACATATGAAGCAGACCTGTGACAGAACAGACTTGATGCAGCCAAGGAGGTGGCTAGAGCCGTAATGAATCCTCTGCCTATCTGGAAAGTGAGAGGCCACTGATTCCAGCATGTAAAACTGAGGCAGGAGCTCGGAAATCAGACGTGTTATGTTACTGGAATACTGCTGGGAAACCACACGGAAAGACATCGCTTAGGGTTTTAAAATTTAACTAGTCAGCTCTTGGTTTCTAATGTCTTTTCCTGGAAAGCATTTAGAAAATGACAGGAAATAAAAAAAATTACAGTCTCAGGTAATTGTAGGAAGCAACTCCAAGCTCTGCCTTTAGATCTGTGGGATCTAAGGCTACAGAATACTTCACGTTCTGCCACACACAGTCCTCTCAAACTGGAAGTTGTACACCAGAAGCTCCCTTCCAGCCTTTCAGCCTCAGACAGGCTGGGCTGAAACCGCAGCACCGCTGGCAGTTTCCGTTCTCAGGGCACCTTGGCACGTTCTGTGCCCAAGAGCCCGGCTCAGCTGGGTGCCTGAGGGAAGGGACTGCCCTGTTCCTGCTGCTCTAGCACTCCAGCTCCCTTCCCTATTGCCTGTCCCTGAGCCCATCTCCTCCCCACGGGGACTCCCTGGCACTCGGCTGTACCATCAAACAGCACCGCACCTTGGCCTCTGGCAATGCCTTCGTCTGGATCTGGGAAACGGAGCAATTTCTGATTTCTCCACTTCTTGATCTTGACCCACCCCGACTGCTTTCTGTTCTGGGCTCAAATGGAGCTATGGGAAGCAAACGAAGTGTTTGTGATTGACTGACGCAGCCCTGTGCCTAACAGCTACAAAGCGAGCCTCCTTGCAAAAGAAATACTGCAGGATCAGAAGCTCTGTCAGGAAAGCAAAATATTTTGCTTCGTCCTTAGTAATGAGGAAGAACAAAGAAAAGGAAAGAAAAAGAGCCAGAAAGCATAAAGTTATTAAAAGCAACTAATATGTACAATTTTATCAATGCCCACAAGATAAATACAATTTTATTTCATCAGCAGCTTAAAATAAAGGAGGCACTGTTTCCAACGAAGATTTTTACCGCTATCTTCGACAGGAAGGAAATAAAAAGAAAAGAAGAAAACAAAACAAAAAAAGCCTTTACAGACAAGTTTTGCCCTTTGATATGCAGGTCTGTTACTGCACTGATGGAATTTCTATTCTAATCTTGGAATACGTGGCGTTGGAAGGGATCTATCAAGGTCATAAAGTCCATCTCCTGGCCCTGCACAGCAACACCCCAAGAATCACACCCTGTGCCTGACAGCACTGTACACTTTCTGAACTCTGTCAGGCTTGGTGCTGTGACCTCTTTCCAGGGGAGCTGGAAAGTTCCAGTTCAACCTGCTCAACCACCTCTCTGGGTGAAGAACCTATTCCTGACATCCAGCCTAAACCTCCCCTGGCACAGCTCCAGGCTGTTTCCTCGAGTCCTCCCCCTGCTCAGGAGAGTGGAGATCGGTGCCTGCCCCTCTGCTTCCCCTCCTGATGAAGTTATAACCACACTGAGGTCTCCCCTCAGTCTCCCCCAGGCTGGACAGCCCAAGTGACCTCAGCCCCTCCTCGCGTGGCTTCCCCTCAGGGCCCTTCACCACTCTCGTGGCCCTCCTCTGGACCCTCTCCAATGGTTTAATGCCTTTTTCAGGCTGTGGCACCCCAAGTGCCCCCGGCACTGGAGGTGAGGCCGCCCCAGAGCGGAGCGGAGCAGAGGGGACAATCCCCTCCCTTGCCCGGCCGTGCTGTGCCCGGTGCCCCCGGGACAGGGCTGTCCCTCCCGGCTGCCAGGGCACCGCTGGCTCACGTTCAGCTGTCCATGGACCGGGACCCCCAGGGCCCTTGGCACAGCGCTGCTCTCCAGCCTCTCACTGCCCACTCCGGCCGCACAGCCAGGGCGGCCCCAGCCCAGCTGCAGGGTCTGGCACTTCACTGGCTGAACTTCCTACAGCTGATGAGTGCCCATCTCTCTAATTTGGGTACAAATGGCATCAGGACTTTCACATCTGGATGAATGTTCAGGTACAGGAGTCTTAGCAGGAGATGCTGTTCATGCTGCCTGTTATGGATATAAGCCTTGTCTTTCCTATGAAGAAAGGCACGTAACAGTTGTTTGAGTTATTACAATCCAATTACTGCCTCAGGACAGACCTGCTCCTTTGCAGGAATACATCTGTAAATATACTCAGACTGGAGGTAACAGAAATCATCTTGTCCAGATAGAGAACGATCCTGCTCCTAACCTACCCGGCTTGTCAATGAACATAAGCAGTGACATCCTCCCAAGATATCCAAGGGAACGCTGCGGATACTGCTTGGAGGTGCAGGTCAAGGAAAACACAGTGACAGCACAGGGGCTACATGTACCCAGCCTGCCACTTGAGGCCAAGGAAGAACACTGAAGCACCGTCTGGGTGTGCACTAAGGTGAATATCAACGTGCAAGACAGTCATTGGAACCTTTGCTATTTAAATTACTTGTTTCTGTGTTTTAGTGAAGGCCAAGTGACAGAAATAAAACATTATTTCTCTTGGTACTGTCTACTTGATCTGCAGCAATAAATATTTTTAAGAGTAGCGTTGTCAAATCTCAAGCACAGGTTCATCCCTCCAGATTGTGCATCATGCTAACTTGTTATCTTCCATTTCATTATGAGCTCTTATAAATAAACTGGGAGCTACCTCTCTCCTGGGCTGGCTATTTCCAGAATTTGTTTCCGTAAGAATTCCTGTTCCTCTAGTCTTCCCACACGAGAAACTGCTTTATTTCTTCTGAAAGCAAACTAACTCCAAGTACCTGCCCTAGGATCTGTTCAGTAGCTGTAAGAATTCAACTTTCTTCCATTTCACAAGTTGAAACAAAATGTAAAGAATGTTTCTCACATACTTCGAGAACACGAATCGCTCGCAACCCACCTTTCAAATAACTTACCTTCCTTTTTCCAAAAGGGAAATAATGATAGATCAAACCCACAAATTTCTAATTTTCTAATCAAAAGAGAATGAAACCAAACTGATTTTTACCCAAGTCTGAGAAAGGACTCAAGCAATAACTGAAAAACATGCTTTCACTGATGTGCAAAGGCTGTGATTACCTAACATGATTTCCATTTCAAAACTCTCCACTGCTCTGAGTCACAAATGTCTTTGATAGTAGTTTGCTGACAATCTCCCATATGCTGCTTGCCTCAAAAACACACACAGCTTGTCCAGCAAAGTGCTAAACCTCAGCATTTTGCAACCCCCCCAGTTTATCTAGCAATTATACTTGCTAAAAAAAAAAAAAAAAAAAAAGGGGAGGGGGGGGGGAAGCTATTTGCTCAGAAATATTTATAATCATTTCAGCTGTTTCTGAGCGTGAATCCAAGAACAGAATGCCCTGGCACAGACAGTAGCTAAAAGCAATGGGCAGCTCTCTTTTGTGGTTGTTACACGCACTGCTGACAAACGAGATGCTGTTTGGTAACTAAATATATAAAAGATTGATATGGGCCTTTACTTCTGTTTCCTGATTTAACGTTTCTTTCAGAACATCACTGCTTTGGCTTGCACACTTTGTCTTCTGCTAAATCACAGCACGCACTTGCAAACACAGGGGGAGTCACCGGCTTTTGTCAGGCACTCAAAGGGTGATTAAAAAATCATCCCCTATCATAAACTGCAGGTCTGAACCTGAGGAGTGACACACAGGCTGCAGAAAGAAGGCAGGGTGAGAAAGGGAACTGTTTCATGGAGCACAGAGAGATTTATTGTCTATTTAATTACTTTTTTGTGGTTTGCGCTGGCAGAAGAGCCTTCAACTGAAACTATTACAGGCTTGGAGCGTGCAGGAGTCCATAAACATGCACTTGTCCAGGCAGTGACAGAAACTCAAATCGCATCTCAGGGACCAACTGGTTTGTGGAGTTTTCCATGGGATGCTGCCTGCTCGTGGCACAAGGGCACGAAGCGGCGCAGATGCGAAGCTGGCAGCGCTGCAGAACAGCTCAGCTCTGGAAACCTCTGCTTCGGCAACAGGAGACAAAAATAGACGCAAGTTTTACAACTCGCAAACCCAGCTCCTCATTCTTCTCCTCCAAACCTCTTCCTACACCTTTAGATCTTTCTGAGATGTTTACTCATCTCCCCCACCCCCAAGACCTTGCCTGCAGCATAGCAGTGTGTGAATTTGCCTGGCAACCTGACACAAATATCCAACCAACCAGCAAACAAAGCCTGGCACGCTCTGAGCCGCAGTGCTTCTGTGCACAGCCTCACAACGAATCAGAGCTGGCCACCAGGCAAGGAATCAACTCACTTTCCTTAGCTCAGCTTACAATCTCAAGTTTGTGGGGAGAGGTGAGCCGTCACCTCCCTTTATTTTACTTCTATGCAATGTTCAGAACTCAGCTCTGGACGCGTCTCTTTTCCCAGAAAACACAAAGCGCTGTGTCTTCCCTACCCCTAAACTAGTTAGATAAATAACTCCACTGGGGTGAGGTGAGAAAAAGCACAAGGAAAGGTGAGGTGTGAGCGAGGGGAGAGCACTGGAAAACGCACAGAAGGGAGCTGTTTGACTGACTCAGCCTGGGATCCTGTGGGTGACCAGCACCCAGCTCTCCTCACTGAAACCCCCAACAAGACCTGAGCTGCTCCTGATGCTGAGGGCATCCCCACAAGGAATGGCACTGGATGGGATCATTTCAGAATCGGCACATCACAAAAGGGATTGGGTGTGGGGCAGGAATCCGTGTAAAACGTCACGGCCTTCTTCAAGATCTTGGCTAATGCCATACTTCATGGAGTCGTGAGGACTACCTGCCCTGAGCGGCTCCTTGTGTCCCGGTTAGGAGCTGGTGGCTTTTCACAGCAGCTCCAGTAGGTAACGGGAGCTACGCCCTGTGCAGAGAGCAGTGCCGCACCCAAGCACTGCATCCTTGTCCCTCCCTTCTCTGGGGACGTGCAACGAGTGTTTCAGAGATCAGTGGGTCCTCTGGGCCCCAAACCAGCACACTTCAAGATAAGTACATAACAAGAAATCCCCATCTCATTTTTTCACCAGCATGGAACAAATACATGAGACTGATACCCTCTATCAGCTACGGCAGAGTTGACGAGAAGGTAAGTCGGTGTGGTATTAATAATTCTATCATAACTGAACTGTTACATTCCATCCTGCCCCACAAAACAGCTAACTCGGGCCTGGAACACAAAAACACAGGACCTAGTCAAGTCAGAGGCAAAGTTTCACTCCGTCCATATCTGCCCCTGCAAACGCAGCAGCCTGCACAAAGGTTTGAGTCACCGCTGAGCACACGGTAGTCCTGCCCACCGCTTCTGCCCTTTACAAGTGTTATAAAGAGCTCAAATTAGAGATTCTATGTAACAGAAGCAGATGAGGAAGGCTGACATCTGTGTCGTGCTTTGACACATCATAGGAGTATTTTTTACCCTTTGTTTAAGAGAAAGTGTTGCGGTGCAGAAATATCAGAACCCGGTTTGTGGGAGGGAGGTAAACAAATGGCAACAGGCCTTGCAAAAAATGCCAGTAGGCTGTTCCACGTGTGCTGCCCTGCAGAGTGGCATGGCTGGAGCCCGGGATGAATGGAAAGCCTTAACTTCCACTGTGCTGCTGTTTCCCCAGTCCCTTTGCTAACTAAATGCTTAGCGAGGGCGCACATCAAGAGAGTAAGGTCAAGAGGGAGCTCAGACAAGTCAAAGGCAAAAATATTCCTTGCAACTGCTACTGCAGACTCGGAAACTCAGGACACAAAGCCAGCTTTGCTCTTCCTTCACTACTCAGCTCCAACTCGCAGGGTCGGGCGCTTCCTTTTGTGGCTGGTACCACCCAACGCTTGTCTGGCTGGCTGCTCCTGGTCATTGCTACGGCACAGGAGCAGTGCAGGGAACTGCAGGAGGTTTGACACACACAGATTTCACTGCTTCTTAAACCACCTGACAGCGCACCTCCTGGGCAAGGCTCTCAGACGCTTAGCTTTGTTTACCTGAAAAAAAACCGAGAGCAAGCTTGCTGGCTACATCAAATGCCTTCAAGTTTTGTCTTTCCCCACAGGAAACAGTGGGAGCAGAGTCAGGCTTCAAAGGAGTTGGCAAAGCTCCAGCAGAGCAGAGGTAGGCAATAGCAGAGGCTCACCCAGCACCCCCATTTCTAGAGATAGATGAATGCAAATAGACAACAACTTTTGTAGTAAACCATCTTCCTCTGCCCTCAAGAGCTTCATTTTACACAGGATGGTGTATTATACAACATGACTTCTACTACTTGGGAAGGCTCACGCTGAATATTTGGAAGAATCAGTCAGTGTACCAACTGACATTTGGATTCTTATTTTCATAACCCAAGGAATATAAACATTCTTTCCCGTTTGTATTTTCCTTTCTAAAACAAAAGCTTGCATTGAGAGAGATCCTGGAACACTTGGGAAAGAGGCTGGTAACACAGAATAGCCCTGAGGTACAGAAAGGGGGTAGATTTACTTATTCTTTTAAGAAAAAGAGAGGAAAAGCTAATCCAAACAAACCGTATGCATTCTGTCTTGTTGGTCAGGTATGGAGAAATCACACCAAGCACCCAAATTGTACACCATGTCTTTGGAAACTGGTTTGTCTGATTACGCTCCTTTTACGGCTTCACTGGATAAACTAAAGAAATTAACGCTTCAGGCAGTTACCCAACAATAATAATTGCCAAGACCCCCTTCATTAAAATCATGTTGTGGAACTGGATAAAAGCAGGGCCTGTTTTGATCAGACCCCACATCAATGTAATGCTCACAATCAGCCTGTCCACAGTCCCCACGTGCCCAAAATCGGGTTTGCCTTTAGACGTGACCGCTCTGTCCTGAGCACGGGCGCCGTGATGTAAACAAGATGTAGCACATCTCAGCTCAGGGTCTAAATGGCAACACACAAACAGACAAAAAGCCACTGAAAACGACACGTTTGACCTCCGTACAGACACTTCCAAATGTGCTTTCATATATTTAAATAAAACTAAAATTCATTGACCCCATGCCAAAGAGAAGCACGTGTATTTCATTCTGCTAATTGCAGCAACCCTCTCACTCTACAGTCCAAGTTTCTTACTGCAGATACCTCAGAGACAGATTGCTGTTCAAGCCATTGAAGAAGTTCATATTATGGCAGGTACTACTCAGTATTACCACAGTTACTACCGCAAGGATATATATCTATCTTTGTAGTGCACACGCTTGATCTTTTCCCCCAGAGAAAAGCAGAAGTGGCACATTTAAAGCATATGCATGGAGCACAACATTTTTGAAGTGGCATCAGTGACAGTAGCAGCAGCGCTGGCAGCACATTAGCATTTGGCTAATTGAGCCATTCAGGTTAATGAGCTTCACAGTTATGAGGATCAACTGGAAAAAAAAAATTTTTTTTAAGACCATAAGCACTGAGAGCTTGCTCATCCAAGTTTCCAGAAGAATCCTATTTGTATCAAGGAGGAATGAAGACACAAATCAGGGAGTGAAAAAAACCCCTCCCACAGCCCCACATACCCCCCCCCCAAGAAAACAAGACTCTCCTAGACACCCCCTATTTGAGATGCCAAACTGGAATGCCAAAACAAGCCCCTTACTGACAGCAAATTGTGCAGACTCTCCAACTCCTTCCTTCCAGCAGAATAATTAACAATGCTGGCAAGTACATTATCATAAACTTCAGTGTTAACACCCCCACTGCAAAGAACAAAGGCGGTTCACATCCCTCCCGAGCTCCTGCTGCAGACTGGGTGCTGATTCTGACAAGTTGCTCCGCGCCAATTTAGATTCCTTTCACATTTGGAAGATTATGTTCTTAACCACAAGCCAGAGAACACTT
Source organism: Hirundo rustica (assembly GCF_015227805.2). Classification (NCBI taxonomy): domain Eukaryota; kingdom Metazoa; phylum Chordata; class Aves; order Passeriformes; family Hirundinidae; genus Hirundo; species Hirundo rustica. Next base: position 71,947,885 of record NC_053454.1, on the reverse strand, counting down.
CTTAAGCGACGCCGGAAAGCACGGAAAACAGCGCTCTGGAAACCCACAAGCCAGCCTGGTCACCTGCTGGTCACTCTGTGGTTTCAGCTGCCTTTGGGCAGAACTCTAATTGTCTGTAACACTCACATACAGAATCCTCTATCTCAAAGGGTCCTAAGGTTCTGCCAGACTGAGAATGGATCTTGCACGCTTATTACCAGTCACCTTTCCCTGGACAGGCCTACAGGGTGGAAGAAGTCAGGTGTCTGTAAAAGTAGGTGCTAAACACTTCCATCAAGAGGCTTTTTCCCATTTCAGACACAGAGTTAAGCAGCTGACAACACGCAGCAACATTTCGGCACTGGCCAAAACTTCGGCCCTGGCCGATGCACAGCGGAGGAAAGCCACTGGGAGAACGAGGTGGTGGCACCTGTGTTAGCTGCCCAGCTGGATCCTGCTCATCTTCTTATCGTCACTTGTTAGTAAAGTCCACAACTTGAAAATCTACTAAGGTGCTAGGTTGTTTTGGAGGCTTATTTCGAGGCAAAAGTGACAGAAGTGCTTTGCTGCTCATGTCTGGTGGCTGCACAGCTCTCATTTGGATACAACTTCCTGGATACCATCCACCCCCAGGGAGTTTTGAGATTAATACAATGCACTCAGCAAGATGTTTCATGTGCTGCTGCAGGTGCTGTGAGGTGTTACAGCTCAAAAAGGATATGCAAATGGATTCCCTGGTATTTCTGATCCGTGGTGCCAAGGGCAGACCTCAGGTTACTACACTGGTTTTAGTTATCAACCCCAGCTGGCCTGAGTGCCACCCTAACCCAAGCACTGTCCTTTTGCACGCATCAGACTTCTATTCCATGAAGATGGAGGTTTACAACAGAGGAATAATTTCTGTAAAACAGCCTTGGGGATGGGACTCTGATAAACATTTTTCTCTTTCTTGTCTGCCGGGTAGCCGGCACAGTGTCTCTGGCAGCAAGAGACAATGGTTTCTTTTAGAGGTAGTTATGCAAGAAAGGGAGAACAGCTACCTTGTATTTTTAACAGATTCTACTGAGCAAGACTGGATTTCCAACAGATAACCAGCAGCACCAGAGAGGTACGTCTTTCAATGTGCTCAAACAAGTAATTAAAAAAAAAAAAACCAACCCAATCCTAGGTGCTTCGCTACAGATACTTTATGTGGCTGCCAATTTATTCAGCAGAATTCTCTTTGAAACAGCTGTCACAAACTCCCCAAGTGTGACAACAAAAGCTAACATTTCTAGGAGGGAAGTGATGTCAAAGAGCAGCAACCTTATCCATGAGGTAACAAAACAAAGAAGATTATCATGCACTGGGAAAATGAATGACCCATAAAGAAACAACTGCAGTGTAAAAATAAGCCAAGCGAGATTCCAACCAAACCAAGCCAGGCCGTTCTCTACCTCTTCTGCCCCTTCCAAACACCTCTGGTTGACAGCACCTAGGATGAACTGTGGCACAGGGGGTTCCCACTTTATCTGATATTTATATACGGCCTCTCTGCAGAGCGACCCTCAAGAACTGAGAAACACAGTGTTTCTGCATCTTTTACAGAAAAAAAAAATCCCTCTCACAGAGAGCAAACCTGTACTTCACCTGACCCTCATCAGCTGAGGATGCTGCACTACTTTTGGATGTAAATAGCAACAATTCATATGAGCTGCCTTGTTTACTCAGTGTTAGGTATTACTAAAGCCCGTGCTATCTCAGCCATGGCCACACTGCACCGGGCAAGATCTCCCAGCATAAGGAGCTTTATACAAACACCAGCCCAACCCCTGTGAAGGACAGTGCATCCCAGGAACAGAAGGAGTTAATGGTATTTCCATGCGGTTCGGAAGAACCACGTGGTAAAATAAAGGTTGGGGGAAAATATAAATCCCCAGTTTGTAGAAAACTCAGCCATTTATCAGCCTCACAGAATGCTCATTTTCATCTTCAAGAAATACAGATTTCACCTCTGGAGGTGACTTCTGGGTTTCTCTCACAAATAAATAACTACTGCTCAGCAGACAAAGAAACAATCGTCCCCAGTCTGTGGGGATTCATCTTTTCAGTTTCTTCAACACAGTGGAAATTTTGTTATCTGCTGCCATGGAGAGGGAAAGGTAGCAGAAGTTTTATTGCAGCACATTCTCAGGATTCTAAACATACCCCATCACATACACACGGTAATGAGTTTTATTTTAACTGCTTTTTGGAGATTGCTTTAGTGGACACTGAAATTGAATAATCAGCTCTGCTCACTGAATGAAAGGAAAACTATAACAGGACACATAAAAGGTCTCTCATCATTCTACAGAGGGCCTCGCACATAACCCAGATAGGAGGGATGTGGTGGCCAACATTCTCCTTCTTGTGTGTTTAAAAACAACGAAAAAAGACCGAAAACTCCAACCCCCCCCCCCCCAAATCCAACATTATCATGGATAACCCCATCACGTGCATCTATATATCCCTCACCAGGGTGCTGCAAAGGTGTCGCGGCTACAAGCTGGCTAGTCACACTCCAGCACTAAGGCAGCTTCCCACCCTGCAGCATTACAGCCTCCCTATGGGCAGGCGCCTGCCTCTCAAGTTCACCTCTCAAGTTTCCTGCTATTTGAAATGCTCTACTCCACCCTGCTTTCCCACCTATAACCTCTCGTTGACAGCTTCGGTCTGGGGAATTGATGCATTGGGAAAAGTGTTCGGCTCACTCCGGGGCAAGGAGTTCTTCACATCTTGAGAAAAGCAAGTCCTGCTTTCCACATTTACCGTGCTAAGGTAAGTGCATCTGGACTTGGATTTCAAATGCTGACCTGTGTCCCAACTTTATTTGTTCTGCCTCACATAAATGAGTCATCTACCCACTAAGAAAACCTATAGTGACCTCTCTTCCCCAGCCTCCTTTTTGCCCCCTGCCTTCTAAAGGCAATTTGGCTTCAACCAGACTTTCAGTGGAAATTTTCATTTCCATTTTCTTCTGTGAGAGCAAAAAGATGCACCAGGTGCCTGATCCTGTTGTGTCCACACAGAGTTACTAAGCAATAAGCCTGCAGGTGAAACCGATCCAAAAAGAGGCATCACAGAAAACAACTCGAATCCTATTGACTCTTAAGTTTTTCCTTGCAATTTTGTCATTAAGAAAATATACTTTAAAACAACTTTTTTTCATAGAACATAGGATCCACTACACGTAAAACACTGCTTTTACTGACTGCTCTGGGCCTGCCTCTTTCTCTGTGTTGCTTCATGTTCGATATTTCACTAAGAGACCTTTAAGCTACTGCTTTATGTTGGCAGCTCCGAGAGGTTACCAGTTTTGCAGTTCAAAGCAAAGAATCTAAGACACCGCCAATATTTGGAAACATTCCCCACCAATGACAAGGAAGAGCAAAAGTCACACTAACAAATTATTTCAACCTCAAATGGAAACGTGGAAATCGTGAAATCAACATGGAAATGCATTGGTGTGATGCTGCATATACTTTGTCCCTACTTCTGAAAAAGATTTTTCATCCTCCTTGCAGACCTAATGCAGGAAGCCATTGCCCCATGAAGATTGCACCTCAAACCATTCCACTACAAAGAAAGAGAAATGCTCTTTTCCAGACATTGTGAGCTCATTTGGCTCCATTCTGTCCTTCAGTTTAACGTCTGGATGCTGTTTACATTTGCTCAGATAAAATAAAGAGCACATAACAACAATTCACAGCTACCCTGCCTATGCACAAGAACACAAATGAAAGATGCAAGGGAGGAGAAGATTTTGTAAGATAAAAGAATACTAAGTAGCAACACTCCTCCATCAGAATTCACTGAGAGCAAAAGAAACTCTTTTTAGGGCAGAAGTCCCCAGAATTTTTTTTAAGGATGTTTTGCAGTATGAGTGCTACAGGTTACGGATACCTGGCTCATAGTCATTGCCTGACAGATATTAGAAGAGCTTCCTTAGCAGATCAAAAGCACGTGAAAAGAGACACCAGCTTCCCTTAAACCACCAGGAAACCACCAACAAAATCTTGAGCTGCTACAGGTCCAGGCAGCCCTTTAGGTAATGCTGGAGACACGTCCCAAAGCAGTCTTTTCCAGCAGCTCCCCAGCCTGTATAATGCCTTCTTCCTTCAGCTGGCCTCACACTCCGTCAGTATTCATTTACCCTTATTTTGCACGTGCAAAGAACTTGGAGCTTCCAAAAGTCTGGGGAGAGCTGAGTGGCAGTGCTTGCACTTGGGAAGTCACCTGTCTGAAGAAGATCCTTTGCAGAGGAGTGCAGCACCGCTGCACCCAGAGTTTCTCACTCCTAGCTCCATCATTAGCACTTAAGCGTACACCACGCCGTTACCTTTTTACTTCTCACCTCTTGCGCCATTTATCGCCGCTGCCTTCTATCTCTCACCCTCGAGACTCGCCACGCTCGCTTTAGTAACCCATGGCACAATGCATTGCCTCCCCCAGCCATTTCTCCCTCCCTCCCCAGTGTCCATTCCCTCCTGCTGGTTTGCCACCAGCGAGGAGCCCCTCCGCCAGCTACGCTTCCACCCACCCGCCTTCCCCAGCCTGGTACACCTGCCCAGGACTCCCAACCAGTGACAGGAACAGGGTTCCCAGGGCACAGGACCATGAAAGTGTGTCAAAGCATGCCCCTGGGAATGCTCTTGGTCAGCAGCAGGGAAGGGAAGAGAGTTATTTAAAAAAAAATATATATTTTTTTTAAAAAAAAGGCTTCAGAAGCAAAAACACGTAGGAAAGGAAAAAACCTAGAGAGAATGAGAGAACTGCTCATTATTACATTAGCAAACCTAAACTATTTATAAGCACTACATCTATCACTTCAATTACATGTTTCTAAATGAGGCTGAAGCAAGATATCCATAATTATTACTGAAATGCCATTTTTACATTAGCCCGACGGTTGTGCACGTTCCTCACAAAATGCAATAAGCAAACCACCAATTTATTTTTTTCCTGTAAATTAGAGATAAATTAATCTAAATACCTCTTTTGCAATAGATTTGATTTTTAACCCAGAATTTTTTTATTTCCTTTGAACAGCATAAGCTGCACAAAAGCATCCTTTCCCCTTCTATCTCCCCTTTTAGGGAGCTTTTCCCAGCCCTATTCTGTATAGTCTATGGATGCTCAGAGGAAGAAGTGACATTAAAAAGGCTTGCTTAACAAGGCTGTGTTATTCCTTCCTCCTCTTCTCTTCCATTTGTCCTTTTGTGAAGCCTTTCCTTACAGCTCCTATCTGCTCCACTCTCCTCTTTTCTGTCGCTTTGCCTCTTGCTTCCTCAGCTGTGAGGAACACCGGATGTCTGCAGCCCAGGGATAAGTGTCCTTCACTTGGAGAGAGCAGGAGCTGCCCAGCCCCTGCCCTTACAGCCCAAAGCTGGTCCTGCTACACATTTGGGGGCTCACCCCAAGTCAGCATATGGTCTGGGGACCACTATACTGTGGGCTTTTCCCTCTCCGTTCTCCTACCTGTGCATCCCTTGTGCTCAGGGATAACATTCTTTCTCTCCTTTGCTAGTACAACCAACCTTATTTCCAGGCTTCCTTTTCTCGCTCATGACTGCTGGAAACACTGTTCCATTCCCATAAAAGCAGGGAGCTTTACAAACCACAAATTTTGTCTTTAGGCAAAGGAAATGGAGGCAGGAGTTGGGTGAAGGAGAGGCTCTGGATGGTTACTCAGAAGGCAGGAAAGCCTTTGACACCGTTTCCCACAGCATTCTCCTGGAGAAATGGGCTGCTCACAGCTAGGGCAGCGCACTCTTCACTGGGTTAAAAACAGGTGGGTGCCAAACCCAAAGAGTGGTGGTGAACGGAGAGAAATCCAGCTGGAGGCCAGTTACTAGTGGGGAAGCTAGGGCTCAGTTTTAAAGATTTAATATCTTTATAAATTTTAGACAAAAATGATCAAGCGCACCCTCAGTCATTTTGCAGACAACACCAAGCTAGGTGAGATTGTTGCTGTGCTGGAGGGCAGGAAGGCTCTGCAGAGGGGTCTGGACAGGCTGGATCGATGGGACGAGGCCAAGAGTGTGAGGTTCAACAACTGGTCAACAGCAGCTGAACGTGAGCCAGCAGTGCCCAGGTGGCCAAGAAGGCCAGAGGCATCCTGGCCTGGATCAGCCATGGTGTGGGCAGCAGGAGCAGGGCAGGGATTGTCCCCCTGCCCTCAGCACCAGTGAAGTTGCACCCCAAGTCCTGTGTTCAGTCCTCAGCCCCTCAGTCCAGGAAGGACATTGAGGTGCAAGAGCATGTCCAGAGAAGGACAATGGAGCTGGGGAAGAGTCTGGAGCACAAGTCCAATAAGGAGTGGCTGAGCGAGCTGCAGATGTTTAGTCTGGAGAAATTGAGGATCTGGGGAGACCTCATCACTCTCTACAGCTCCCTTAAAGGAGGTTGTGGCCACGTGGGGTTCCCATCTGTTCTCCCAATTAATGAGCAAACAGGACAAGAAGAAACAGCCTCAGGTCATTCCAGGGGAGGTTTAGATTGGATATAAGGGAACATTTCTTACTGAAAGAGGGTCAGGCACTAGAACAGGCTGTTTAGGGAACTGCTGGGGTCACCATCCCTGGGTATATGTAAAAGATTTGTAGATGTGGCACCTGGGACAGGGTTTAGCAATGGGCTTGGCAGTGGCTGCATTAATGTTGGACTCAATGATCTCAGAGGTCTTTTCCTACCTTAGCAAGTCTGTGATTCTTGAAGAGGTGAGATACTTTGTCCAAGATTAAGCAGCCCTCACAGAGCAGATCCTTTAGAGGTGCTGATTTACTACAGTATATTTTAGTTTGCAAGAGAGGTAATAGTAGTCTAAATATTCACTCTCACCATATATAGTTTCCCCGCCTATGCAGAGAAAGTTTTAAGCCACGTGCAAAGTAAAATCTTTTCTAGGACAAACTTTTTTTTTTTTTTCAAATAAATTCTTACAGCAACAGAATTTGTATGGAATGGTTGGGCAGAAACCCCCACAGATACTCCCTGCTATCACTTACTTTTTATCACTCTCTACACAAGGAACAGCAATAAATCCTTTTATCAGATGACTAATGACTTTTTTACCAAAAAAACCCACATTAAAATTAATTTTAAAAGTTGATGGTTGCAGCAGAGGCCCTGTCTTTCTTTTTGCCTTCTTCCATTGGTGTTCTGGCTTTGAAGATCTACCTGAGCTTTTTGTCCTATTGCCAAGACATGGCAATATGCTCAAATCTTGACTCTGACCTGGCTTTCAGGACCTTGTCTGGATTTTAAGGTTTGCTCCACTGTAACCACAGACACTTTTAATACCCCACTTTGTATCCACTTTCAGTTGTAAACACCGCTTTGACTGTTGAGGTACCAGGCTGTATTGTTAGAGGGGTGGCCTGCCCTGCATCTCTGTCCTCATTTTCTATTTACTTACTGTCATTTCTGCCTGCTCAATTGTTGGATGTTAGGGGTTGTTTTTTTTTTTTCTTGGGGAATTTTCTCCCTTTTTTTTTTTTGCCTAAGAGATGATAATTATGATACTTAAGAGATAAAATATGTGGCTGGTAGTAGGAGGAAGCGGAAGGGTGCAGTTCGCTACCATCTCCCAGCTGGGGGGCTTTCAGCGCAGAGATACCTCAGGATTTTGGCTGTGGGGTCAGGGGCTGAGCTCGGCCCTGTTCTCGGGGTTGGAGGGGAGAAGGTCGTGGTTTTGGTGCCAGGCTGCTGCTGCTGCAGGGGGAATTCGCCGCCACTGCCGAGTTCTGTCCTTCACCGCCTCTCGTTACCGTGGGTGAGCCTTTGCTCCTAAGAGCGGCCGCTGAACCCCTTCAACCCCGACCTCACTGAAGGACCCTCTCCATCTGCCCGGGTGCCACAGGGGAGAACCGGGACCCCAGCCCCTGACACCCTCCGGGGGAGCAGCTCCTGGCTGCCTGTGGGAGCCTGGCAGCCGCTGCCCAGCCCTGCTGCTTTCTGCGCTGCTTGGGCCTTTTTGTTACACCTCAACCCCACACGCTGCGTCCGCTCGACTCCCCCAGCTCCTGGCACGGCTTCAGAGCTTTCGCTACGCTTTGGATCAGAAAGGATCATCTCATTCCAATCCCCCTGCCAGGGGCAGGGATACCTTCCCCTAGACCAGGTTGCTGAAAGCCCCGTCCAACCTGGCCTTGCCTGCAGCTCAAGACACGGCATTATTAAAATTATGGAGAAAGCGAAATGAGAACGCCCTGTGTTTTACACGGGTTTTATTTACATCTCCCATCACCCACACTTTTGGTAATTCAGATGGCCAGCTTTATGGGGAAGACAACTTGTCACCAGGGATGACAAAGTTTCCCAAAACAGAGCCTAGGACCCAGATATAGCTCTGTTTTCACAGTATTCAGGTGCCAGCATGCAACCACTTTAATGCATCATAACACCATGCAGGTACAAGTAGGGCAGAAGTCTGAATTTATTTTCTGTTAGATGAGCCCTACAAGTCCACTTATTTTGTGACTGTAGGATATTTGCTGCTGGCACGAGAAGGCAGCAGGAACAAGTGTCCAAAAGTGGGATCTCCACTACTGACAGCTGTGCAGATTCATACTAGATGAAAGAAAACTGAAACCAAAAGCCCAAGGAACTTGTCTCGTAGTTAAGAACGCTGTTGTGAATTTGTGCTGGAGAAGAGGACATCAAGTCTGACTGCAGATGTGTAGGGTGGGTAATCAAATTATTGCATGAATATTCTGTAAGAGGCAATTGTTTAAATAATTTTCAGTGCTAGTAAGGTCTAGCTCTCTGCATTCCCACCTCTGTTGGGTCTTTTCCCACTTGATTTGACTAAACAGTCAAGGAGGATATTTTCTCATTCTGATGCTACCGAAGATGCAAGCTCTGCATCCCAAGGATGGGCATATACACATTGCTCCAGAAACACTCACTATATGGCACAGGTGCCAAGAGCACAGAGCCACACTGCATGGCACTGGCAGGTCCTACAGATATTCAAGTTTATGTGACCATATCAAAAAAACCAACATACTTATTTAAACATCAACGTACTTATTTTAAAATGAAAACTACATCCAGCGCAATCTAGACATGGTGAAATTAATGGCAGAGTTCATAGAGCCCAAGTGTCTCAAAGAGGGCATCATTACCTGTTTTACTAATTACAAATATTTAATTAACACTGACAGAAAATACACATGGCTAACAATTACAAGACATACACAAAGTGAAAGATATATTCACATCAGGGCAAGCAGAGACTGTGCAGTGAGAAGTAACCCAGCCTCAGTTGCTTTATCTGAAGGGAGCAACATCATCCTGACATTTGGGCAGTTGTCACTTTGACATCTCCCAGAAGACTCAAAAATCTTGACTAATTTTTCACATGCACCATAATTCTATCTATAATCAAGGGCTGCATATGCTAGAATCCAGGCAGGGTGGACAGAGACTTACAATCAAAATTTTAAAATACAATTCTACTTTTCAGGGAAAAAAAAAAAACAAACCCTTGGGATGTCTCACGCAGAACAATGAGAAGCAGATGTTCATGGCGAATAAAACCCCACTTCAAGCTGATTATGGCCACCATGTGGAAAATCACACATTATTAGCAGGTGAAAGAAGCAAATGTATACTTCTTAGCTGACGGTAATTTTAGCCTTGGCCCAAACTATCCTTTTCCTTGCCCAGGAGTGCACTTATTGCATTTTGGGTTGCATCTCTCAATAAAATATAGCTTTTTTAGGAGACAGCTCATTTCTTTACCTTTACGGAATGCCTGGGAAGTCTTTTCATTAAAGTGCTAATAGAACCATAAAGTTTAACACCAAATTTCCCCCACTTGAGCTTGATAGTAAATGCTTTGGTCTAATTCTGATCAGAATAGCATCTATTTTATCATTAAAGTTTTATTCTAGAGTATTTATTATTGAGGAGCCTATGAGGAGCTGCATTATATTCAAGAATGAACTGAAATGAACTGTGAAGCATAAAACAAAGCCCGTCTATGCAAGGAAGTGAACTGCTTAAGGAATTAAGAGATGAGGCCTGCTGCATTTTTAAGCGGTTTGTCACCACAATATACCAGTACTTTGTTGTTGGAGATACTGACTGCACTTACCCCCTTTGGTCCACTTTATTTGGAGTATTCATTAAACAACAAAGCATTAACACTTAGCATGCACATTCCTGATGTTTCCTAGACTGGCTCTCGATTAATCTACATACTAATGCAAGAGGACACATTCAGTAATACAAACAAGCCCTTGTGTCATGCTGAGTTAGTTACATGTTCTCTGGCTTGTCCCAGTGTGTAGGAGGGCGCAGACTCTCTGCAGAGCTACTGCTACCCAAAAACCAGAGCCAGAACACTTCCAGCTTCCATCATCCCTGCCAGTCAATAAGAAGCAAGGAAGAAATGCTTAGCTTAAAACTTGTCTTTTTCAAATTAGACATAGATCAGCAGCGCTCAGTGCTTCTCCCACCTCACTGCTGCAGCAGGCCAAAGACATGATCTGTGGACCAGCCGTGCAGAGCTAAGGTACATGATGAGATGTAAAGACGATTCAATGCTCCAGTGCATTTTCTCTCAGCTCCACTCATCCCTCTCGGAGTGCTCTTTAAGAGCATAGGCTCATACCCTCTCAATAACAAAACACTTGGAGAACCTGCAATCCATGCACTTGCATGCACACCGTCACGTGATCTTCTCATGGAAGCCCTCTCCTTTTCCTCTGCCCTTCTTCCTTCATCCATTTGGATTACAGCCTCCCAAACTCTCCACCTGTGCAGTCCCCTCTCGTAACGAGTCAGAATATACAGTAAAGAACAAAAAAGGAGCACAGCACACACACAGTTTTCATTTTGTATATGAAAAGGAATCTACATTCTCCTGTGTCACCTGCCCGTATTTGAGAAATTTCTTTTCTTCTGGTTCTCATTATGGTTTTAATGAAGCAAGGAAAGCTTATTTAAAATGATTCTGCTACAAATGATCTGGCTTTTTTTAAAAAAGGAATGCATTACTAAAAGTGAGATTCCTAGCCAGAGAATTCCTTCTCTAAGAGCAGGTTTTTTTCAGAATTTATGGTGAGGACAGTATCAGAGAGGTGGATCTCTGCTTCCAGGAGACACCTGAACACTAAAGAGGGGCTGACAGGGTGAATTAGATTATGTAACCTAGAAATGTGTATTCTATTTCATCTGTTGAAAGCTGTTTTTTGGGAGGTGTGTTATCCTCCTTACTCCAGGGGGGAGGATGCCTCCTTATAATGGCCCAGCCATTAAAACCAGGTGGGGCAGTGTTTCTTATCTCTTTCATCACCCCTCGATCCTCCAGGGGGACATCTTCTGATAAGGGGCCATGTGGGCCCACCAGTGACATGACGCATTCCATCATCCCATTGGGAGATGCTCCACACAGTGGGGGAGGAACCAGCTGTTCCCAGCTGGATAAAAACTGGGACTGAAGAACATAAGGTATCCAGTTTTCCCACTGGATTCCCGGAGGAACACCGGACTCATCTCGTCACCACTGGACTTTCTACAGGACCATCTCTACTCCCCAGAACCACAACTGTTACTCCAGGAGGAGTTATTTGGACTGCTTCCAACACCCTGACCACCAGGGCACCAGGTCGTATCCTGGACTCTGTCAGGGTTTTTTTCCAGGATTTTTATTTGCTCCCTTGCTTGGTTTTTTTGTACTACTACATTTGTATTTTCTTTTTTTTGTTGTTTTTATTATTCCTAGTAAAGAACTGTTACTGCTATTTCCCATATTTTTACCTGAGAGCCCTTAATTACAAAATTATAATAATTTGGAGGGAAGGGGGCTTACATTCTCCACTCCAAGGGAGGCTCTGGCTTTCCCTGGCAGACAACTGTCTTTCAAAATCAAGACACGGGAACCTTGGTTCTGCTGTTCTGGAGGAAGAGGAAGGCCGCTCTGCATGGTGACACCCCAAGGAGTGAAGGGCTGAGGGAAGAGTGCTGGGATGGAGAAGATGGGATAAGGAGAAAGGGTAACTCCACATGGCTTCTACTCCCAGCCCCACACAGGGCCTCTGTGGCCTTCCTGCCATCTTCTGCCCTGGTCATTGATTCTTATCAGTTCTCATGTTCTCCTCAGCCTGCTTCATCGAAATTCAACCGCATGGCATATCTGTCCTCTCCTCCATCAGTCCAGCCACCAACAGAAGGATTCACAAACAAAGAGCAGCAGCACCACAGGCTCTGGGTGCTGAGGTACATGGACTGGCCACAGGGCAGACAGGCTATGCTCCAGAGCCCACGGCAGCTTCCCAGGCTGAGAGAGAAGGAATTTTAGCTTTGCCACCGATGCTGGAAGAACAGAGGTACTTCCCAAAGTACCGAAAGCTAGGCCTGCAAGAGAATTGTACACCTGTTCTCCCTTAGTCCGGAAAATTATCTTTGCATTTCAAACAAAGATCTCAAAAATTAAAGCGTTAACTACAAAGAAAAGAACCAAACAACTTTCCATCTCAATTACTGCACAAACATTCCTTCAAATTTGTTAGAGCTACATGAAAGGAAAATAAGCACAAAAAGAATTTGAATAATGCCCGCGTCTAAGGGTTACTATGTCAATAGCACATGCCCTCTGAATCACAAGGCTCGTTCAGGTATAAAGTCTCCAGAATACTCTCTGTTAACACCTCAGGATGCCGCCTCCATTTGTTTTTAGCCCTCCACGCCCGCTTAAGGTGAAAGCACTAACACCCCAACCCAAAATCAACACAGGGGTTGGCTGGTTTATAGAAGCTTCAAGGTGTTCTGAATCGTGCTTTTACCAAAGAACCCAAAACCTATTGAATAGTTTAACAAAAAAATCTCAGCTGGCACTGACTAGACATCATCTTACAAGGGTCTTTTGTCTCTGCCTGAAATTTTAGGGTATATAGCACTCTCAGCTGTGATAATTGGTTTGGCTGTCCATTCCACCCATCAGGTGATGGAAAATATCCATCAGACTAAATGCAATGTGAGAGAATTCTCTTTAGCCAATTAGCTGGTAATGAGAACATTAGCCACAGTATCTTCTGCAGAGGGCACCTTAGCAATTCCAGCGAAGCCCACAAAGATGACAGTCCTATCAGTATGATTAATAGCGAGAGTATGACACTATATGAATTCTACACAGTTGTATAAAATCAGGGAGGAATGATCCACTTTACGCTGTTCAATATTTTAAGAGCCACAGATGATTTTACATTACATTCTAATACACACACTTACTTTGTGTCTTGAAATTAACTCTCTTGCACCAAAGATAGTTTTTAAAGCATTTGGAGTTCTCCAGACAAGAGGAATTATATCAATTCGAGCAATCAGGAGCAGCAGTTACGGAATGAGAAGATTCTCCCTTGAACAATGTGGTTCTGAACATCGGGAAGGCAAAACTAAGCCTGTTTCTCCACTTTATTCTCAAGCATATTCTGACTCTATAGGAAGTGGCTTAACTTCCAGCCTGGCAGGTCAGAAACCACCACCTGTGCAAGGTGCAAAGCAAGGGAAAGTCAATATTTGTTCTTCCCCATAACAGTTTTGGTACAGAGCGTGTTTTCTGCGTGAACACGTGCACACGTGCAAAGGTACACCCGGATCTCAGTGGGATCACACCCCAAAGTCCTCCATATCACAACATGAAGGAAAGGGGTAACTGTGTACCCCAGCAAGGAGGGGATTTGGGGATCACCACCCCCAGAGCTGTGCCACCAGCCACGAGCACCCGTGAGCTGTTCCTACAACACGGTGAGGGCACTGCCAACCAAACCATCCCACGGGGAGGCTCAAACCCCACACCTCTGCTACTGCACTGTGCAACACAAAGAGAAAAAAAAACTACACTGGCACGTGAATAGGTTCAGTTACAGCAGTGAAAAATCTTTAAATGGGCACACTGTGAGGCTCTAGAGCAGATTAGCCTAACTGGATTTAATGGCCAAAAGAAATAAACAATTTGAGTTTCCCGTTGTGCCAGAAGGGTGCTTGTAAGAGGAGTCTATAATGGTGCAGCTACTGATACATCAATTTATTTACACTGCAAGATTGCCTAGCACTGGCAAAGCCTGAGTGAGCTGTGTGGGGGCAGAAAAAGAGGGGAACGGCAGAGGAGATTAGTGAGTGGTGCAGTTATGGGAAGTGACAGAGCAATCAATAAACTCCAGATTCAGAAGACAGATTGAACTGACAAAAGTCAGCCTTAGTTTGCATACCAAAATTTCATTTTTATAAATCCTCTGTGGAGAAGAAAGGAATAACATAACAACTAGGATAATTTGAACATAGCTTTCTTCTTTAACTGCTCTTCCAAAGTGTTATTTCTTCGTCTTACTGGAGCTTTGTTAAGCTTGAAACACAGGGCAGATTTCAGATGGAACATACTAAAAAGTGCTTAAGACATCATGGCAATAAGCACACCGGCAACACCACTCAGCACAACAGCCGAGATGGACAGACGGATTTGTATGCAGTGAATTTCCTACGAGAGAATTAAAAAAACCCCGCAGAAGGTAACAGGTACCAGGTGCAGCCTGCACCAGCTCACGCAGCACCATCCAGGCAGGGGCAGCAAGAAAAAGGCAGGAGCAGCCAGAGGAGGAACAGGACTGCAAACAGACTAGTGGAGCTCAGCTGCTGAGCTGCAGGAGGGAAAGTGACCCCTTATGGAACAGGATTCCTCCAGCTCTGGCTACGGGCTCAGGTACCTGTTACGCCCTTCACAATCTGCTGAGACTCTGCACGAAGGAAGAAAGGTGATTCTGAGAGCAGAGACACAAATGAGACCTCACCCTGAGTTGTTTAGTTTTCTTGAAACCTATGGATCAGAACAGCTTTTATATCAAGCACAACTCCATGTTTTCATGTATTTTTTTTTTTTTTTTAATGTAAGGACAGTTAATCTGGTAATAATTCAAAGGGAGTTCAAAACTGAAAATTAAATTCAATTGATTGCAGATTGACAATGTGTCATCTGTTAATTAAAAGTGACAACTGTGGCATTATATTTCATTGTACAATGCAAAATTATTGACTGTGGCAAGCTCTTCCAAGTTTTATCACTCTTTTACAGTCGTCAGCTGGGCTAAGGAAGCAAGCTCAGGATTAGCTCTATAAAGCACTAAACAAGATTGCCATATACAGCTGGGTTCTGTTGGCTTGAAAAGTCTGGAATTGTGTCTGTGCTCATTGGCATCTGTGACATGTCGTGAGTGAAGTTCATGGTGCCTGACTGTAAAAGCAGAGCAGCCTTTTGTTTCAAGGAACATCCAGCGAAGCACTGCTGACCTTGTGTTAAACTATTGCATCCCTCAGAGCCATTCCAATTTCAGGCTGCTCTTCCCTAGCAGACAGAACAATCTTTGCCCCCAGATCCTTGCCTGGGCATTGACATCTTCCCCACACACCACCACGCCCTCAGTTCTCCGCTGCAGGAGGAGACGCTGCAGCAGAGCCACTCTAGCACACAGGGAAAGTGCAGCTCTCCCTCAGTCCATCCTATGGGATTTATTACATCCCCTACAGCCTCTGGCTTACACTCTACAACCTGATATACTGTAGAATTCACTGCTCATCTTCCTCTGGTGGCACCTGGAGAACACAGAAGTCTGTGCTGACGCTTTTAGATTATCACAGGAAATCCTTCACTGCTACTGCTCAGAGGCATAAATAAACTGTTAACAACCGTGACGCGGCTTAAGTGGATCGACTGTCATTTATGAGTAAAATTTTTCTAAAATAACTAATTTCTTTAACGGACTATTTGAGTTTCACAAATTCACTCTGCTCATCAGGTCCAACCACCGGTTCTGTGGGGCAATTTCACCCCACCAACCACTGTCTCTCCGTAGATACCTTTTTTCTACCCACCATTTGCCTGGAGGTTTGCAGCTGCTGGTGGCTGTGACACGCAAACAATAGTATTGGACACGCTGCTGTCATTTACACTTAGAAAGAAGGTTACGTCTTTTCCTTCCAGATCCAGAGCTAGTTCCACACTGCTGCTCAGAGGCAAGGTGTGCGCTGTGTTCCTCAGCAGACCCAATCCAGCCACAGGGCAAACACAAGCACTTTTTGTCACTGGCGCCAATGGTTTACAGAAAAAATTCACTAATTTCTTGTGGTGTGCCTAAAAAACCGTGCTCAAGATGCAAACATCTTTAAACAGGAAAAACTTCATATACAAAACAACCTATGCTGTGTTTCCACTGAACATTAAAGCTACCAAACACGTGCTTTATCTTATTACTTGAAACACAAAAATCCTGCGCTGCATTTGTGAGAGGGCAGCCCGAACAATTTATTTATTTTTTTTTAAACAAAATATGACTATAAAATGGCCAATTCCTATAGCTACCGACCGTGTGGCTTTGTGCTTACTGGGACTACAGCCGTCACACTAGTGTCTGCAGTGTGCTGAGCAACTCCCTCTTCCCAAACGCTCCTGGAAGGAGAGCAGGGAGACAATAGCTGTAAGGTGATAAATGTGTCATGACTAGTGACAGCAAGGCTGGAGCAATGCTCACTGTTTCTCTGGTCCAGGGAAGGATGAGCCTTACAATATATTCCAGTGTCAGTGATTAGTAGAAGATTAACAGCTGTGAAGAGCACAGCAAAATAACTTCAATAGTGTTAATTCATTTCCTAATCACAGCTTGGAGCTCACAGCACAAGGAAAAACATGTTCGCCTCTGTGTGTGTATAA
Source organism: Hirundo rustica (assembly GCF_015227805.2). Lineage (NCBI taxonomy): Eukaryota > Metazoa > Chordata > Aves > Passeriformes > Hirundinidae > Hirundo > Hirundo rustica. The sequence goes on along the minus strand of NC_053454.1, from coordinate 71,931,177 downwards.
ATACAAAGGAGCAGAATATTCTGTTTCTTTCCCCAGGTACTACTGCGTGTATCACCAGAACACGAGTGGCCATTATGAATTATCTCCGCCATCCTGCATTCTCCCTCTGCCCTCCCCACTTCCCTGTGAAAGGGGGGCTGAGAAGAGAGCAAAGAAAAGATGGCACCATTAGATTCCCTTTCTTCGGCTTTTAGCAGCCTTCAGAGGTCAGGATGCTATTGGCTCTGCTCCGTGTGTGAGCTGGAGCTGTTCACTTAGCAACAGAAAGCAGAAGCAGCAGACAGCACAACTATCAGGCAACGTGTGTGTGCACCCGTGAGGGAGAGGAGGAGAGAGCCGTAGGAAGGATGGCTTAGAGGATGTTCTCTGCCCCTGCTTGCAGAGGGTCTGCTCTGCACCGGTGCCAGCTCCTCCAGGGATGGCAGCAACAGGTGCTGGTGCCCTGCATCCCCCACTGAAAGCACCTCGAGAGCTCAGCATATTGCATTTTTAATACAGGAGCTTAATTAGAGCCTCCAAACAGCAACAACAGACAATCTCAATAAAGCCTGTATTTAGTGCAAGTTGTAAAACATGGGCTCTGTGCCCGAAACAATACGGACGCAAAACGCGATGTGTTAGACGAAAAAAGATGGGAAAGGAAGAAAGCCAGGGACGAGGTTATGCAGAAAGGACAAATGAGGTTATGCAGAAAGGACAAATGAGTTCACCTTCATCTACTGTTTCTGCCGCTATCTATTAGCAAAAAACCCAAGACTTGACCAACTGCAGTGAGACACTGCCCGTACCATCATTCAACCTCCAGAAGCATGAGCTTGTATCTCAGCTGCCTCTGAACAACAGTTTCTTACAGAGCAGGGAAAGGAACAGCAGAGGAAGGTGCTAAGACAGAAAAAAAATACATATTTTGCAGATCTTAGTTCCTTTACGAAACACAGGGGGCTTGTGCTGAGAGATTACTGATTATTTCAAGCTGCTGTTCAGAGCAACAAAAGAGATTTCATGCAGATCATTCCACAGGGAACATACAGCCTGCAACCCTCCCGTGCAACTGGCATTGGTTATTTTCCTTTCTGCCACTGTTAAATAGGAGCTCTGAGCACCCACCCGGGAAAGCATAGTTTCTCATATACAAGGCATGTCTCCCTCCTCTCCACCCTTCCCCAAATGAAGTAATGGTAGAGCCAATGTCACTGACCCTATTCTTTCTCCCAATTGCTTTACATTTCTGTAGATCTAAAATTTTAATTTTAAAACTAAATTTAAGTCCCTCTACATGTGGAGTGTATCACTGCCGGTCCTTCCAACTTTGAGCACGTAATCTTCCAAATCAGGCCCACTGAAATGCAGCAGCCAAACAGCTCTAAACAGATCAGCTCAAAGAAAACCCCCAACCAGGACCCTCCTTCTAACTCAGAATGAGGAGCTTAAAAGCAGCCAAGGGTGTTGTTTTATCCTTTTCACCTCTTTTGTGCGACAATTCTATTACCTTTTCCTTAAATTCAACAATACAATGGATATACAATAAAGGAAAGGAAATGGTACTTCCCTAGATTCAACATATCCAAACATATATGCAATTGTTAAAGAGGAACCTATATTTTTGAAGGAACAGGTCCACAGCATGGGTTGCAGGCCTAGTTCTCTTATTACTTCCTCCACAGAAGGACTTCACCTTGCCAACAAAAATCTACAGATCACAGGAACTGAGCAGAGGTGGAAAAAGTTGACTATCGAGAGTTGGCCACTGGTACTAGGAGAAAGAGCCTGGTGTCAAGAAAAAGAAAATTAAAAGAGGAAGAAGAAGAGGGAAAAACAAACCTAAGATGTTTACCTGGCTGAGCAGGGTATCATAGTATCAGACTACCAAATTTTTGTAAGTTTAATTAGTTAGTATATCTAGCAAGTACATCCAACAGGAGAATGGTTGCCCTAGTGTCCCACCCTTGGGCCTGACCCTTGAAGTCTCTCCAAGAGGTTCTTTGCCCTGTTTCTTGTTAGGCCTCCCAAGTGCTGGTGCAAAATGAGATGTCCCTATTAGAAATTCTTTTCTTGAAAATAAGACTAAACTGAATTTCGAGAGCGTGACATAATGTGTGAGAAAGGGTTAGCCACCGTCCTAAAGTGTGAGAAAGGGTAGGAGAGTGCTGGAAACTATACAACTATACATTATAAATCTACAAAGCTACAAATATATGAAAAAGCTAAAAATTTTTAGGCACCACTCCAATTCCCTGGCATGAGCAGGGACACCTTCCACTTTTCACCCAAAGTTTACTCCAAGTCCCACAATCTCCGCATTACACACAGACTGTTTAAAAGCTCTCACTTGAGGGCCTGGGTTGCATGCCCACCTGTGAATTGGCATGATCTGAGGAAGAATAACGCCTGCTAACAGCCCAGCTTTTAATTTGTACCTCAAGTTACTGGAAGAAGCAGGGAGAAAGGGAATAATTAGGCGATTTTTTTAAAAACACCGCAAACATCACATTTCCTATATGCTTCAGCAATTTCACTGTAGGAGACTAATCAATACTCTTTTCTGTGGAGTTAAAGATTCTCATTTGGTAAGAGAAAATAGGGAGTTTACCTCAAGGAAAAAAACCAGTACGTAATTCTTTAGAATAAGAGGAAGAAAAAAAAAAAACCCAACAAAACCCCAAAATTTCTTTTTGTCTAGTTTCTTTTTTGTTAATAAAAAACTAACCACACTTAGAGGGAACAGTTTTTCTGTATAGACAAGATTTTCATAAACAAACTTGCTCCTTCTAACACATTGAAGGAAAAGCAGAAAGAAATTCTGAGAACAAGAAGAAGACTAAAGGAGAAAAACATTTTGGAAATGGTCTGGATCTATCTCTCAACACCCAGCTACCAGAGCAGCCATGGAGGATAGTTCAGGACAACAGAATAAAACCATAACCAAAGAACACGTCCTCACTCTTTGCATATGATTCAGTTTTGGCTGTGTTTTGGGAGGGTTTTTTTGGGGGGTGGTGATGGGGGTATCACTCTTCACCCAATCCCTAGTCCCATTCACACCCCTACAAGTTGCAAACACAATTGCTGTGACAAACACAAACAAACTCTAAGCCCTCACCTTACCATGCCACTCATTTTAGCATAGCTGGTTTTGTAGCCCAAATGGAAAAGTTTATATATATATAAAGTTTCCTTAATGTAAATAATCTGGAATTCCTAGTAGACAAAGGAGTTCCCCGCTGCTTCTAAAATGGTGGTTTAGTTAAATTTTATATAGATCCTCTTTAAGCAACAGCTTGTTGCTAAAATGCCCATGCTGGTTGAGACAACAGAAATTAAGGCAATAACAGAATGTTGGCGCTTTGCTGACGGACAAACAGCCGGAAAGAAGAACACCACGGTGTGATCTTGCTCACTGGCACATCCTCAGTAAACGTGACCTGGCACTAAACCACTGCCTCTTTGCTTTAGTAATGGATTCTCTTCTTCACGTGGGAGGCCCTAACTCTGCCTCATTTTACCAGAGCAACTGAAGACGTTTCAGGGGGGTCACCCCTTTCTTTCCCGGAGGAGCCACCGGACCCTACTCAGCCCAAAACATTTTACTGTTCCACCACTTCTCACAGCACATTCACGGCACGTCTAGGGCAGCGAATGTAGAAGGATACATACTCCCTTTCCTCCCACAGCTGAGATCTGAGGCAGCTGACACAACTGCCCAATCACACAACAATATAGAAATAGCAGCACGACGGTGAAACGCTCAAGCAGTCAGCTCCTGGCCTTAAATTGTTTCTGACTGCATCACTAATTGTCCCTTTAAAAAAAATAAAGTCTTACAAAATCACAACAAAAATGTATTTCTAAGCAATCATGACCCATTTGGTAAAGCTGCTGCTTTATGTTGCTTGCCTCACTGGTAACAGAATGCCCGCTCAGAACCTTGCTGTCGGTGTCAGGTAGTCCCACCAAAAAAAAAGGCTTCTTTTACAAAACTTCAGCGGAATGATGGCTCTTATCATGGAAAGGGAATTTCACAAGGCAGAAGAATAATGGTGAAAGGCTCTGTGAGTGGCAGAATGAAATCCAGTCCCACAGGCAGTCAGGAAGGCGGCACCGGTGGGTGGTTATCGAGACAGTTTCATCAGACAGTCGAAGGCCATGCAAAGCTTTATAAATCAGCATGAAGAGTTTGCAACTGACACGCCACTGAACACAGAACGCTAAAGACTTCTCCTGTTCTCAAAAGCTGATTTTTGCCAGCAGCCTTCCTGCAGCTTTTAGATTTTGCTTACAAGAGCTAAAGGGGTGGAAGCAGATAGAATCAAATAACCCAGTCTCAGACTCAAGAAAGCATGAATTGAAAGCTGTCTCCATGACAGAGAAATTATCTGTCACTGATAATATTCCTCAGATAATAAAAGTCAGGATGTGAAACAGCCCAAGTACTTCAGGGGAACCAAAACAATAAATCAGGGTGCTAGACAAGTGTGACATCCTCTGCTACCTGACAGATAATTCTGTCTGCCTGAGGCTGTACTACCCTGGCAGGGTCCTACACCCTGGTGAGAAACCGAGCAGGGAGACCCGGCCACAGATGCAGGTACCCCGGGCAGCCCTGGGGTTCTGACACCCACAGCAGTAGGACAGAAGATGAAAGGAGTGCCCCTCAAATCAACTTCACATGGAGCAAAAGGACACCCCCAAACGACAGCCAAAAGGTTTAAGTCTTACAGGGAGATGAGCTTCCTGCAAGCTCAAAGTGTGATTCTAGTGCCAACTGCAACAATTCGATTGTCAGCCTTTCAAGTTTGGAAAGAATTGACTAGGGCACCCAAACAGCGTTTACAATTACATATTTCAGGAGTCTAAGTCTAAAATTACTGAGTAGTAATTGAAAGTGGAAGAATCTAAAGCAACTGATCGATGGGGGAGCGTGCAGGAACAGCCATACTCTACACGACGAAAAATGACCTGAACGTTCATCACCACAGCACCAAACAACATCACGGTCACTGAAGAGGAAAACTGCCTCTCTGCCTTTTCCTATCAAGTGGAGATGACACAGAGGCACAAACAAGAAATCCACACAGACTAGGGATACAAGAACTAGAGCTGGGCTCAAACACCTTGTGCATATATCACTAGCTGAAAACTGCCCCCGGTATCAATAGGGCTGGACTGCACTTTCCAACAGGAAAAGGAACAACTACACAGGCAACACTCACATAACCATTTTAACGATACAGGAAAACCTTCCATTAATAAATCCCCAAGGAGAAATTCACAAACTATTTTTTGCCCAAAAATCCAAAAACTATTCCTCTCCAAATAATAAAGCAGGTTTTGCACACCCTCTGAAATATTTTCCTAGGGGGGAAAAAGGAAGAGAAAGAGGGAGATTGAAGAGAGAGACCAGAGAGACAGTTCTAATTGTAATAAACTGATTCTTGGAAAGTCTGACCCACCAGAGAAGGTAATTAGCAGCCAGGCTAGTAATTCTCTTTAGCCATGCAAGTACAGCTGTTAACTCTTTCTGGGAAACAGGGATAAAACACTGAGATAAAGGATAACTGCAGTGTGGATTTTCTGAGAGATGTTCCAACAGCTCAACATTTTCTTCTTAAGTTTGACATGTCCTTCTGCAACCAGCTGATGATGTATTGTAAAATTTAAGACGTCATCTACACGCAAAGAAATCCAAATGAAGAATACAACAATTATGGGGCAAAGTCCATAGAAGACATGCAAAATGTTTGAAGGCACAAATATAGGAAGTTCCCCTGCATAGCAAATTCTTGGTACAGTTTGGGAGTGAAACACAACTGACATTCACCTTAATGTGCTTATCACATGACAACAAGGAACAGTGTAGTGGCAAATCTAGGACAAAACCATGAGAAATCCAAAAGAAAACCTGAAATGAGACCGAGAGGGCAGTAAATGGCCAAAATTAAGAGAATTATTGTGAACTGAGCACCAAGTAGAGCAATTTAAAGTACAGGGAGATATAACAGGAGCATCATATCTAAGCAGCAGAGATTTACGAGCAGACGTCAGTGGGAGTATGTTCTAGGTCTTACAAACCACATTTTCACCATTTAAAAAGAATTTAATACAGCTCATTGTCCAACAGGAGGCCATACACTGGAAGAAGAAATTCAGCAGACTCCTCTTTTCACACTCAAACTCATCTCCGCCCACCCCGTCTGGGTGGGTTTACATCACGGTCCAAATTTTGTCCAGTGAAATTAACACAGGTTTTATGGCAAGAAAACTAATTACCAGTAGACTTGAAAGAACCAACTTGTAAAACACACCAACAGCAGTAACACAATGACATTGATGACTGCGTGATGGAACCATTTATTTAGTGGCTACTTTAGACCTTGGCACATGGTTAAACCTCAGGGACAATAATCTAAATACATTCCACACACAGCGATTTTGTGGTTCATTAGCAAACCTTTTCATCTGAAATCCTTTTAGAGCTACGTTTCCTTTCTAGTACTGTTTTGCTAGCTAAGAGCATCTTGTCTGAATTGCTGGACCAAATCTAGAAAAAATGCCAAACAACCCAAAGCCATCACCATCTGGTGACTGCTCAACAGCCTATATGGACACTAGCCTGTGTCCAGCACTGGGTGAACAGGTGTCCACATAACAGCAGCCATCACAGTGGTCACTGGTTTGTAATCCCGTTTCCAGACTTGACACTCAGGCAGAACGCTTAAAGCCTGTCACCCTTCAGCTGATCCTTCCCAGCCTGCTTGGGAGGAACCCTCTGTCACCTTGTTGAGTGGCTGGTGGTGAATTCTGTGCTGGATTTCATTCACTAATACCCCCACTTTCGATCACTTGAAGAGAACAAGCAAACAGCATGAACAAAGAGAAACACCCTTGGAAATCCAGTGTTGTGCAAATAGACAGGGACTAAGACCACTCTCTTTGCCTTTCAGGCTCCAGAAACTCTTCACAAAATGTGACTCCTTCACTTAACCAGTAATGGAACTAGCTGTGATTCGTGCACAGTAGAAAAAGTATTTGCTACCTTTAACACTAGGGAAAACAAATATAATAAGACTCCTCCCCTAGGTTCAGTGAGTATCTAAGAAAAATAATAATTTTCATTGAAAATGGCCGACCTAGCCATAAAGTCTTGCCAAAAATTCCTACAGGAACCTAAAGACCACATACATCTGATCAGCAACAGATGTCAAGTTGGTCAAGCAATAAACAAACAAACAAATAAACAAAAAGATACATAGAATAAGGCAGGCTGTGGATTTTACTAGTGTCTGTGAGTTCACAGACAAGTAGCCAAGTTTACAAGCACAACAAATTAGCAGGACTTGCGTGAGCCACAGTAAGTAACTGCGCACTGCTAGATCATAGTAGGTATGAGGCAAAGGCTCGTTAACTTACAGCTTTCCCATGGAGCTACAAACTAAGACTTGTTACCTATTTCCTACGGGCTCACACACAGTCATTTAACTCTTCAGCTGAGGCCAGGAAGCTTACAAAGCCATGGATTTCCCTCAGGCACAGGACCCCTAAGCTGAGTGCTGATAACTAGCCCCATGCTCAAAAAGGCAAAAGCATCTTCCATGTGGAAAATCTCTGAATTGGTGCAACTGGTTGGCAGCGGTACCTACGGGCAGCAGCTCTTCTCCTGGTCAGAGAAGAGGAGGAAGGGAGGACGCGAGAGGGAGAACAACCCCTTGGTGGCACCAAGGTCGGTGGAATAAAAGGAGGAGGAGGAGAGCCAAGATTCCTCTGTGAGTCATAGTGAGGGCTGTGGTGAAACAAATTGTCCCCCCTGTAATGCATGAAGTCCCTGGAGGATGCACAGATCCACTCAAAGTCCATGGAAAATGCTCATGCCAGAGCAGGTGGATGCCAGTGAAAGCTGTGATCCAGTGGGAGACCTGGATGGAGACAGAGGGTCCCTGCTTCCAGAGACAGAGAGAGGGCCCTTGTTTCCACACTAGAGCAGCCTATCCTTGGAGGGCTGCATGCCATGGATGAATGGGAAGTTCTGTGGAGAATATTTGCCTGTAGGAGGGACCCCACGGCATAGCAAAGACTCTTCTCCCTGGGCAAACAAAATATCTCAAGTGACAAACTGCCCAAAAGCCCACGCTCTGTCTCCCTGCACTGTTGGTGGGAAAGAAGGAGGGACTGGGGAGGAAAAAAGGTGTTTTAAAGGTTTATTTGACTTCATTATCCTCCACTGACTCTGTTAATAATAAATTTACCTTATACTTTTAAATTTGAGTCTGCTTTCTTTTTAGAGTGTTTTTCTTCCAATCCTTATCTCAGCTCATGAACCCTTTTGTTAATTTCTTTTCCCCCTCTACCCTGCCCAGCTATAGCAGAACAGGGTGAGCAAACGACTTTTGTGGGTGCCTGGCACCTGGCCAGTATCAAACCACAACAATGTTCTCCAACAATTTCACAGGGGTGACTGTCCAGTTCCTAGCTGGTTTAGTTTGCCTCCTTAATAGCCTGCAGAGAACAAGAGCAAGGGAGAAACTGCACTCCTAAAAATCCTCTGTGTTGAGATCTTTACAGCCACCAAAATGAACTACCGCTACTACAGTCTTCTACAGGCTTACACCATTAACCTGCTTCTCAATTAGGGATTTAGGAACATCCCTAGCAGGAGGGATTTTGAGCAATCTTGCCAAAGAGCCTCCTCTAAGCAAAGGATGGGCATCCCAGACTCCTGCTCTTTTTGGCACGTGATTCATACTACCTAGGCATTTGCCAGCTACCATGCCAGTTACTTTCCTTATTCCATATAAACTTGACCAGCATTTGTATGTCCTCAAAAGCATAGCCATTCTAAGCAGTGATCAAAACAAGACTTTCTACTTATTAAAAAAAAAAGAAAAAAAAGAAAAAAGGACCATGAAGCTTGCTGGGAGGATAAAATATGATCACTTTCCAAACACCAAGAGGAAACCACCCTCAGAAATCCTTCGGCAAGGTCTAGAAAATGACATTCTTGAAGTGAACCTTAAATGACCAAAATTAGCAATTACACATTTTGCCACATAATATACTTATCTAAATTTTACTCTTTGTGTGCAAACAGACAGGCTTTTGCCTATTTGGCCTGTTGCCTTATAACAGAATTACTCCTTTTGCATCATGAAAGTTAATTAGACCAACTACAGAAATAGAACGGAGAATTGGGACTGGTTCTTTGTCATGTGCATGTCTACCTGTGTTAACATCTGTATGCACACATATCCATGGAAATACATGCTACACTGAGACAAAACATGAACAGAACAATGAGGCTTTTATCAGCTTTAATACAGTTCTGTTATATATAACCTTTGAGCTTAAATATAAGCTTAAACTTGAATCTCTCACATGCATACAGTTATATACTTATTTATAGCTACAGCAATAGGGAGGCTGCTTAGAAAAGTAGAAAATCTTTGGAAAAAGTGGGTGGTGATAATGCAAAACAGAATCTGCTTCTCAACTTTACTGGCATCTCCGGTTTACGAAAACTGAACTTGAATCCCCTTTTTCAGCCCAGTGGATTTCTTTGAATCATGTGTCATAATCCTGTCTGTAGGAATTTTCATCTGCCCTGTCCTCTCAATCGTCCTTCAGGAGTTTGGCTGCATTCTGGCCATCAGAAAATTACAGAAGGAAGGGAAATGGGCTCCTTCCCACTTTGCATTCTCATAAAAGCAAAAGGCCAACAAAAAGCAGACAGTCCTGGGCGTGAAGATAAGTTCTGAGTCGCCTTGCCCCACACTGAGTGAAGATCCCTGAACTCCATGACTGCTGGAAATAGTGGGACATCATCTCAGAGCACAGGGTGCCTTACAAAACACAGAACCACCCAGCCTCCCATGCCCTTCAATATTTGTGGGCTCCGTTTTTCTTTTGTTTCACGACCCAGGGGACGGGAGCAAGTTCACTATTGGGAAAGTCTGTCCCTTGAAAAAGTAGTCACACAAATTCATTAATCGCCAAAAGGAGAGCAAGTCCTGGAGAACTGGGCTGACCCCAGGAATACTGTGTGCTGTGGATAAGCACGGCAGAGTGAGACACAGGACAGGACGTGGTCTGTTTGCATCACAGGTAGACTTGACTGGAACTGTGTAAAGTTTGATGGCAAACACACCGCAGTGTGGGGCTGATTCAGCTACACCTCCACAACTGTATTCCTCTAGCTTTCCACCTGTAAGGGGAATTTGGGAGGGAATTCATGTGTTCTGCATTATAAGCTTTAGCGAAGAGTGATTTTGAGAGATGTTTGTTGTACGCAGTTATATAGTTTCTAATAGCTAGTGACACATCACAAGTTGTCATTTTGATGTGTAAATCATGCCGTGGGTACTTTGCATGTTATATTCCTATATGTAAGTGTACAGACTATTTAAAAGCTCTTCCCATGAAACCTCAGCCCTCTCTTGCTCCTCTCAGCTCACAGTAACTGCAAGACAAATAAAGCTGCATCTGTCTCCTCACAGGGAAGGTGACAGGAAATGGGAAACAATGACAAGCCCAGGCCTGACTCTCAGCTTGCTAACCACTGCAAACTGTAAAATCGCCTTTCCCTGCAGTCAGCACAAGGCCTGCCACTTTCTTCTGCAGCACCAGAACTTCACCTCTGCACAGGATTTCCTTGGCTTTACCGAGCCATTTATATCATAGCAGCCGTGCTAGTTTTTTTTTAACGGCAACTTTAAAATACTGCAGGCTAATTCCAATATTTAACACTACATTAGAAAGGTTCAGCAAACATTATTAACATGGAACAGGCCTCCTGTGCCTGCCTTGTGTAGGCAGAGACTTTAAAAAAGCAGCCTATGCTTGGACAGGTTGTGCAAACTGTTTGGCTGCTAAAAAATTTCGCTGACCTCCTCTTTAAGTTAGCTGCAGACTTACAGGGAGATTTATAAAACACCTCTGCCTCTAATATGTTCGGTTGATAATCAAGTAAGGCATTCACGGTGCATCCAAGTCGGTCAGGCATGAAATGCTTTCTGTAGATAAGGCAGACAAAACCTCTGTGCTCACTCCCACTCCCTGACCTTAGTGGGGCTGTGGGGATTCTGCACGTTAAGACAGGCAGAGAGAGCTCTTGAAGAACAGGGTTAAAACTAAGTCAGCCTTTCTGTTCTCTCTCAGCGATTCTCCATCGACTGCGACGTCTGCTGCTGTCAGCTCAGCGCAGATCAGGTCCCCTGCGAAGCCTGCTCCTCCCTGCCGCTTGCACTGCGGGCCCTACCAAGGACTGTGCAGCGCCAGAGCCTCCTGGCTGCTGGCTTCTGGCAGAAGAGACCCAGCAGCGCTGCTCCACTGACAGAGCAGTGCTGTATCTAACGGGAGCAAAGCCTTGGCTGCGTCACTGAAGTGAGTAACTGTGAGTTGCTGGATGTGCAAGGAAAAGATCTCCTGAGGCAGAGGGACTGACTATGGCTTCACCTTGGGAGCAGAGCGCTGGAAACTTCTGCACGTTGTACTGAGGCTCTGATGTGCGGTGCCTTGCGCACACACGGAAGATGGAAGAGGTCCTCAAACACAAAGATGGCAAAACAAAAGCTGGGTTTCAACACAGCTGTGAAGGTGGTGAGACACTGGAAGAGGTTGCCCAGAGAAGCTGCAGATGCCCCATCCCTGGAAGGGTTCAAGGCCAGGTTGGATGGGGCTTTGAGCAGCCCGGGAGAGGGGAAGGTGCTGGTCCACGGCAGGGGCGTTGGAACTCTGTGATCTTTAAAGGTTCCTGTCAACCCAAGCCATTCCACGATCCTCTGGAGAAAGTGGGAGGCTACACAGAAGCACACTGTGGCACAGCACAACTGCAGCTGTCTCCTCTAGAGTGGCGGAGTGGCAGCATGACATATGTTATCATGACTGGTGATAGAAATACACCTGGAGGATACAGAAGTGATGTCATGCTGTCTGAAACCTCTGCAGGCCCAGTAACTAAGCAACATCTAAACCTCTGCATTCCTCATCAGAGCAGTAGTGCAAACCCATTAACTTCGCTTGGACCAACAAGGTTCGGAATTTATCCCACTATTTCTGACCGGTTTTATTTATTTTTTTTCTCCAGTGCTGATAGAACGTGATTATCCCCCATGGGGACAGCCAATTAAACACCTAGGGGAATCCAATATTAACAACCCAGCTCTTCATTCCTCCCGACCATATGGGAACCAAAATAGTTAGTTGTATGTTAAAAAAAAGAAATTGATTTTCATTCACGCCTCTGCCATTCCCCTGCAGAACAACCCAGGCTGTGTCACCTACATCACCCTTTTGCTTTCTCTCCCTGTCCCGTGCCACTGGGGCTATGTCTGCACGACCCCCTCCAATCCCCTACACAAAAATGGAATCAAAACAAAGCAGAACTGAAATGGAAGCAGCAAAATCCTTTCCAGACATCCCCAGGGGTTTCACTGATATAATACACACCTTGCCTTCGGTTTTCCTATTTCAGCTCCGCTCAGCTAAGCGTTGTTATTAGGACACAATCCAAAGAAGTGCTTAAACGCCGATTTAAACACAGATGGTTTAAATACTTTTCTGAATGAAACCCTTTAACTGTCAGCTCTTCAGAACGGAAAGAATGCTTTAATTTTGGCTAACAGAGAATTGAAAAATCAGAGAGAAGAATGCTCTTCCATGGCTGCACTGGTGGCTTGCTGACAGCACACACAAAACCAGAAATATCTTCTCACTCCCTCTCAACTCTGTTAACTTTTGATCTTAAAGAAGAAGACAACAGAAAACACAAATCTCATCAGACAGACCACTAGGCACGTGCTCAGAGAAAATCCATGGAGCTGCCATTTCTGGGAGAGAATTACAATCATTCAATGTCAGAGTTTTCACTTGTACAACAGGAAAAGTACTGCTCAATTCATCCTAAGAGACATTAATATGATTTGTTGCTCATCCAGTGCTCTGAGATAAAGGGCCCTTTTTACTCCAATATTAAAATAAGCAGGACCTCTTTCTTTCCCCCAGCTCTCCAAGTGTCACTCCTGGTCTCTCACTGTGGGTGGAACACCTCATCCTGACAACAGCTGAATGCAGCTTCCACCGGTGCCTGCGAGCAGCACTGCCACAGAAGGCAAAGGGGCCACCACAAAGCAGCCACATGTGATCCAGAGGGGCTTCCTGGACCCTGCTTCTAAGAGGTGGTATGCCCAGCTCAGCGTTTTCTGAGTTAGGAGCTGCTTTTCCATCCCTTTCCTTTCAATCATTTAATTAAAACTCCCGTGAAACAATAACAACAACACCCCTCCCACGCTCTCATGTTCCATTTCCATGGTGGAAAGCACGGCACCTTTTGCTCAGGCAGCCTCCTCCCTGCCAGCTGTGCGCCAAGTGAACTGAAATCCACGGATGCTGCGAGGCCACAGGGAATATGGGCATTTCAAACAGCCCCGAGCACGCACAGGACTCTGACTGTGGCAGCACGCTTTGTGTCATTTCAGTGATGCAGAGCCCTGCTGGCTCCCCCCTGCCCCAAAATCTTTATGTAGGAGGCTGAGTTATGTAATAAAATTCCTGTTCCTGCAGCATTTGCCCCATACCAACCCAGAAGTGCAGGCTTTATGGTTCTTCCCAGCTGGCAGGCACTGAATTATAAGTGTTTTAGCCCTCTTTGCACTAAACCCTCAGATTGATTCCTGACTCACAACAGCCACCGATCGTTTCTGCTCTCTCCACTTGTGATTCTCGGCCTTGGAGATAATTTTTATCAGCTCATAAACACCTGCTTATTAAGGATCCAATTTATTTTCTGAGGAAACTTTTACTCACCGTGCTTGAGTTGCATCCAGGACTAACGTGCCTCAGCCTGAGGACAGAACTATTTCACCTGGTTTTGCACTGTGTCTGCCTTGAGAAGGATGGAGCTCGTGCTGCAAAAGGGCAAAGCTACAAGCGAGGGGTGCAGTGGGCTGCTCTGCCAGCCACAGGGTCTCTGTGAAGCCAAGACTGCAGGTATGTGATGGATACTGAAAGGGGAAACGAGGGCAGCCACCTCTGACACCCTGACTGTGTGCTGGCAGCACACATCTCCCCTTGCAGCAAGGAGCTGGGTCTCCAGTCACTGTTTCTGAGCACCAGGGCGCCAATTTGCTTTTCAAGACCTTGTTTTCTGTTAGTCAGGCGTGCAGGCACTTTGGAAAAGCTGCTAAGCCAAACGCGGACTAAAATCTCACTGTGAGACAAGTAAGTGGCCAACACAACTTATGGGTGTCTCTTCCACCAAATGAAGGAGGGGTCTGCCTGTTGTGGAAGAGTCACCCACACCCAGACAATGATCAGCCAGAAAGAAAAGACCTCTTCCCTTCCCAGATTTGCACTCTTCCAGCCAAAGCATCAAAGACACTAAGAGGAAGGTTTCTGAAGCACATTACGTGGGAGTGCTCTGAATAGGAAAGCGTTTACAGTTAATTAACCAACAACCCCTCTCGGGGTACCAGAGCTCCCACAGATGACTTGGAACGGGATCAGGTACTTGGGAACACGCACACGGCTGGCACAGTCCCAAGCAAGTTCATGTCTTGACGTGTCCCTCTAGTGCCTGGCCAGTGACCAAAGGAAAGTAAAAGGCCACCTGAGCTGTACCACATCTGACACCCATACTTCCAAATCTGCTCCCTACAGGGTGAAGAGCCCTTCCTCCACCTTTCCTTGTGGCAAGTCTGCCAGGTCAGTGAGCAAGGGGAGCAGGGTTTGGTCCCTCAATGTGCCACCAGCAGCAGAGTGCCCAAGAACAGAACCTGAATTCTGCAGGTCTCAGAACAGCACTGAGCCCTAGCGTCGAGCATCTGTGTATCATTTCCACGATTATAATTCTCAGCAGCTTTCTTACCAGACAACACAGCTGCCACCACTTTAACTGCATTCGTTCATCAGCAGTGAACTGACCTTCATTCACAAATCTCCCTGAGCAAGTATTTCCAGCTACCTGTCTGCTGAAACACCCAGCTGCCTAATTCTGGGATGCAGACCCCTCCTGAGCCGTTTATTCACATGGAGCTGTGGACACCGTACATAATCTTCCCAATAATCCGCACTGAGTGAGGCCTGCTGAGTCACTATCTCTATTTTCCTGCAGGCATAAATTTCCACAGCCCACCGTGAGTGCAGTGTAAGCAGTTGCACAGCAGTGCAGACCAAAAGAATAATCCCAACATGACGGGACGGGGGGCGTTCTTCATCACCATGACCTGGCTGCCTAAAAACAAGGAGGAGCTGAGGATGAAACCATCTTCCCCCAGCCCTGCCCCACCCACACCGACTGATCTGGTCAGCGTTGCTGCCTCCACCAGCTGTCCTCCAGGAGGGCTAACGGGGAGTGTGATCCCTTCTTGGATAGCCATGTCCCAAGGCCATTTGTGCTGCTAGTTAATGGAGCTGTCACCTGCTTATCCTGCATCATGGGCTATAAATACACCTTTTGCTTTTGTCAGCGACCTAAGCTAACAGAGTTTTTTCCACAGCACGGCACTCCAAAGAAATTCTGCCTTCTCAAATAAAGTTATAGGAGGAGCTGTAAAATCTTCTGCTCACCTCTCATTCTGACGATTTGGTTCAGTTGCCTAAAAGTGTTTAATTAGGGAAAGATTTTTTTTAAAATGAGGAAGATCAATTCTGCCCTTTCTCATTCCACAGCTTCCCCTGTAAACACACATTTAAATCAAAGGTGTCGGGGTTTTCCCCTCCCCGAGTCCTGCCGCAGGAGAGAGCGTGAAACCGGGGAAGAGACAGCAGAAGAAACCATGATCTGACCTTTGCCTATAAAACAGCTTGGGAGGCAGGGGGGAGCTCAAGGAGGTTTCTCCTCCTGCGAAGCTCCAGGCAGCCGCAGGAATGTATCTCTAGGAACAGGCTGGCTGCATAAACTGGATGGAGCAAGTTCAGAGCAGCGCTGCAGCTTGCTCTGACAGCACGTCAGGAGCTGAGAGGGAGAGGCAAGGAGGGTTTCGGGCGCTGTGGGGCTGCTGCACTGCGCCCTGCACATCAGCAAGACAGCGGCGGGGCTTGCCAAGGAAGGGGCGCAGCCGCAGGAAGGAGAGCGTCACAATCCCTTTTGGTAGCTGCTGCACCTCAAATCTGTGCGCTGGAGCGCTGCTTTTTTGCTGCCAAGGCTCGGCTGTGGTCGTGAAGGCGCTTGGGTAGGGCTGGGATCAGGCTGAGACATGAAGCTGTGTCCCTCAACAAGCAGGGCTGGGATAGCAACGTTTCCACTTTCTAATGATAAGTCTTATGAACCCGGGTAACAGCGAGATCACTGTGTGGGCGGATTTATGTTGAAATTAAGTTTAATCACATACAGCACATGGCTGGTTTTCTGTCTGCTCCAACAGGGTCTGTTTCCTCCAAGGATGGTAACCTGCCTGGACTTGAACAATAACTCAGATTAAGGTAGGATGTGAAACTAAAGCACAACTGTCGATCCTGAAGAACTGCATCTGTGGGTATCCCCCTGCAGAACAAGAACATCTCGGTGCCGTTTGGTTTAGCTGACCCAAAAGGATGACAGCATAAGTCACACTTCTGAGTGGTCCCTGAAACCATCAATTGGCTAAATTCTTATTAACAGATGTGATTTCAGTCATGTACAGTTAATGAACTCAGATTTTTTTTTTTTTTTATTTGAAGCAGTATTTTAAAAAGATCTTGCTACTCTAACATTTTACTGCAGCAGCTCATATTTACTGTGGGTTTTGTTGTTTTGTTTGTTTTGATGCTGTTGTTGTTGTTTTTACATGTTTAGGGGGGTTTTAGCTGAAGAACTCGTGAGTGCAGTTTAACCTGCTAAGAGGATGCAGTTGCCGCTGAGTTTGGCCAGGGCTGGGACCATCGTGCAAGGACAGCAGCTGACATCCACAACTCTCTGCTGGGATCTCAGAGCTCAGCACTCACTGGCCAGGCCAAAGTGAACGCATTCCCTGCCAATAAGCAGTGTTTTATGGCACAGAGCTCATTCCAGAACACCAGCTTCATACTGTCCTAACTCCCACAGAGGTAACGGGGCTAGAAAACCGAGCAAGTGCAAGGGGCACCAAATCCAGCAGCGCTTAGATGGAGCCCAGTGGAATGGATTCTCCTCTCACTCATGCCAGAGAGACTCTGGAGCATCCCTGTACAACAGGCCCCTGCAGATATGGACTTACACTGGTACCAGTGACTTTCAACTTGATCCAGATGTTTAGAACACCCTCCAGGAAGGCACATTTATATTCCTTCTACAGATCCCATGGACGATACGACCTGATGCACCCAGAATCTAGATGACGTGTCAAAACATATAAAAGCCAGTCAAGAGGAGGTAAGGAATATCGAGTCTCTTTACAGAAGAGAGGAGACATCATCTGAACTTTTTATGGTGTTCTGGCTTTTTTATATGGGATATGCATAGAAGAGACAAACGAGATAGGTTTTTATTATTTTTGTTCTTCCTATGCTGAAAGCAAATCTAGTAATTCAAATATTCTTTTTCTTCCAATTTACAAATGTTTAAGATCTGATAAAATAGTCTATATCTGTAGTTGTAAGCAATATATAGATATTTCTTTAAAAAGGACGACAAAGTTTTCTATTGTAAACGTATCTGTGTGCAAGTACATTTATCCTTCCACAGCTAATCTACAGGAAAGAAGAATGGAAGATATGTAATTAGCACAACTGTAATCAGCATAAAATAATGGGAAGACAAATAAAAGTGCCTTAGAAATGCTGTTGGTAACAGTGTGCTCTTTCAGATTTTTCCATGCTTTTCTTGAAGGTTAGATTATAATTGCTCTCTCAGTATATTCAGAAAGCCTGGACCAAATTCTTCCTCAGTATAACTCCACTTGGATTGATCAGGATTAATTTAGCCTAGTGCTTTTTGTCTTAGTTATTTAACATGTCTGGCTTCAAAATCACAGTTGGTTCCTTTAACATGTCTGGCTTCACTTTTTCTATAATCATAGAATCATTTAGGTCAGAAAAGATCTTTAAGATCACCTTACATAGTTAGTTGGAGTTTCCTAATTTACCAGAACTGCAAAAATTTTAAAAGCCTGTAAGTATTAGAACTATCTTTGCAGTTGTGTGAAGATAACCTACTGACAGGAATGTGTTTAAAAGAACAAAACATTCAAAATAATCAAAAGCAAAACAAAAAAATCCCCAAACCACTCATTAGATATTTTACAGACTTCAAAAGAATTGTTCAATTAAGAACAGAAAGGTGCCCCACGCCCTTCTTTTTTAATTCTGCCTGATGTAAAAACAGATAATGAAAAAACTTTAAATATGAAAGATAGCTATCAGGTTTTTAAGAAGTGATGCTGAAATAAACACCTCTTCTGAAAACTTGTTTTCCCCAAGTAATTTCTTTTCACACCCTCACAAACAGGGCATGTCGTGAGCATCGCAGGCCCTTCTGGAATGGGGCTGGAGGTTGTATAAACCATCACTCCTTCCACTTTCCCACACTAACCTTCCCCTAGTTTACTGCCACGTGCCTTTTCTGGAAAAAAGGGAAGTTTGGCTTTGAAGGGCCGCTCTAAAAAAAAAAAAAAAAAAGAATCTAAGGGGGTAGTAAAGTTACAGCAGAAGCCATGGCAACAAAGGGCTCAACTGAAGTGACTGCTCCCATAGGGAAAAAAAAAATAGCCTGAGAGTAGCTGTCCAATGAGGTTTGCTGCATGAGCATAAGGAACAGGCCGGGAAGCCGCAGAACATAAAGAATTCCTGCTGTGTTTCCCCCAGTGTGTCTCCTTTAAATCCGAGAGTGTGCATGAAAAGAGTTCCTGCATGCATTAGCTTTTCACATCTGGAGACGTGGGTTCAGTCGTGCATCAGCCCACACGTCTCCTTTCCTTCACCAAAGAAAAAAGTCTATCCAGAGGCATGCAGGTATCCAGGGGAACCCCACGACAAAAGGGAAAATAATGCACGGTCACTTCCAAAGTGATAAAATCTGACAACGGGTTTTCAGCATCCCGCATGTTTTCTTGAGAACTACTCACAAGCTGTAAAAATCCTCTCGATTTTGGAACAACTCTTTCGAACACCAGAACGTACAACAGAGTGAAGTATGGATGAGTACTTCGGAGATGTAAAGTCATGCTCAGGGCACAAAACCCCTTTATAACTCACAGCTACCAAAATGAGGAGCGCCCACGTTCTCTCTCCACCTACTGCCTCTCACTGCTCCCAGCCACAAAGATTACTCTGTGTTGTGATCCTCGTCATATCTGCCAACGGAGCCATTTTAATATGTTAAAAAGGGTACAAAGCAGAGGGGGTGGGCAGCAGGAAAGCTACGTGTATTTCCAGTGGCTTAGGGAGTTTAATAAACAAAAATCATCTCCTGAGACAGCCTAGTAATTGACAAAATAGTGAGGAAGTAGACACCAGAAGCTGAAAATTGTGGGTAGTAAAAGTCATACACAGAAAAGGGTTTCTTCTCTTTCCAGGTTTTGCAGCAAGCCTTTCAGAAAAAGTTTGAGACCCACAGAAAAAAAGCTGCTTGCTATGCACCTGCAGAAAACTGGGCAACTGTGGGTGCAGACCAGAACTAGGAATAAGTTCAACCAGGGATTAAAACAAGTTAATAGCCTGTAGATTCCCTTTGCTGTCCTTGGAATTGTTTCCAGACGTGAAGGTCTTTGGCAGAGGATTTTCCTCGGCCACTGATTATCGGAAACTGGAAGGCTTAAAGGCAAGATATCAGGGGATCGCTCTGTGCCCTCTGGGGGTCTGCTAACGCCCACCACCAAAAATCAGAAAGTTAGATACAACTTGGAAGCCCAGAAGACGCTGCTTTTAACTGGTTCTGTCCCAGCCAGCAAGGCCAGGCCTGCATTAGCCAGCTGCTTCTCTTTCCAGAACTTTTTTTGTTCCGTTTCCAGACTTTTTCCCATGCAGGGATCAGAGCTGGGCACGACCCCCGCTGACCTCTTCATGCCAAGTTGACTATTTCACCACTGAGCCTCTCAAAGAAGCTTTCACATGAGTATGCCACAAACACTTGAATGTATTGTCAAATATTTACTGTATGCCTGGGTTTGTGTTACCTTTGGGCACCACCGAAGCCCTTACGCTCCAGGAGAGATTTCCTCACGCTCCGGGCTCAGCTGGACTAAGCACTTTGAAAACTCCTCTTGGAAGGTTTCCCGGTTCCCCCATGTACACCTGACTGACAAACCCAATGTTGTATCTCTTTGAAGGGTTGGTAATCAAGCTGCTTAGCCTCTCTCCCAGACCATTAGCACTGTCATCATTCCGTACAGCGGCATGACCCCTGAGGTGCTCTGCCCTTAACATTTCCCAGCTATGACAAACCAGCCTTTTCCCCTGGCACAAATTTGCAATTTCTTTCCTTCCTACTTAAGTTGTTAAACCTGCAGTGTGACTATAAGACTCAAGCCTTGATTACCAGCTTTCCCTAACAGCCTCCTCTGAAAAACTTCAACAAAAGCCTTTTATAGGAGTGGAAATAAGTTACAGTATATCTAACATTTCTCCCATTGTGCACTACCTTAACTTTTTGAAAGAATTCTAATATATTAGAGGAAGTTTACACTTAGAGAAAGTTATGCTGGTTTGCACCTCAGGTACTTCATAATGACATCTATAATGACTTTCTCAACAATTTTCTTAGGCACTTAAATGAGGGTCATGAGTTTATAATTCCCTGGATCACCCATATCATATCCCCCACCTCAATTAAAAGGGCACTGGCAATCTTCCAGACCCTTATTATAGCTGTAACGATAAATTAAATCACATTTATTTTGGGGTTGTTTTTTCCTAGGAGGTAATTCAGCTAATACTAAAGAAGTTGACTGCTGACTTAATAGATTAATGTAGTTCAAATATATTATTAATACTCTCTATATTTACATACACATGCCGGTTAGTCTCAAAGCTCTTTAAACAACAAAGCCACCATCTTTATCTCCATTTTGAAGACCAGGAAAATGAAGCACAGACAAGGGCATTACGGGGCAAAGCTACAAGCAGAGACCAAGTCCCATACTTGTAAAGCTGTCTGCTAAATCATGAGATTCAATGAGGGCTTATTAAGTATAAAAGTATCTCTACTCCTGCCAACTCTTTACCAAAAGGTAATGTTAAGCTCACCAGGTATTCCAGTGTAAAAAGTATTTTATATTCTAATTTTCTCTTCTTAATTGTCCCTTGAGCCTCCAGAGCTATTCCGGCTCATCAGCTCTCTCGTGGATTTCTAATACAGTTTTGGAAGAAAATTACTCTCTTTTTTTTTTAATAATATATTTGTCCTTTTAACTTCCTTTCATTCATCTTGGTCTCTAGGTTTCCTACAAAGCCATACACTTCATTACTTGCATGACTCATATTGAGCTTATTTTCCCTTCACCGACTATTGCTCTGCATTAATATTTGTCTCTTCATTTAAACATTTTTTCCCCTCTCCTTATACTCCTTTCTCTCCCATTACACTATAAAAATAAGTGTCATCATTCTGTTTGACTCTTTAATTTGTATAAACATCTAATCACATTCAGCAGCACCAGGCTGATGGATTCAGAGAGACCCTGCAGTCATCAGTTCCATGCAGTAAACAATTAGATTCTTAATTTTATTTTTTTTTTCAGGACCAGATCCTCAAAATGGGCTAAAATAGAGCTGTTCAGTGTAGCCAAAGACTAGGAATGAAATCGGTCTCTCTTGTATTAAGTCAAAGGAGTACTCCACCTCTCTTCAGGCTCTTTTTAACTACTTTACTCAATCTTCTTTCCTGACAACAACCTGATGATTGTTTCATTCCTCTTTCCTGAAAGAAACACTTCCTTGATGCTAGGTATCACATCAACATTAGTAACTTCAGCGTACGCAGCGTCTGTTATCCAAAAGAACCCCAAGGAGCTTTGGAAACCCTACACTGTCCCATTGACTGAAGCAACTCATCCTCGAATGGGGGGAGGATTTGCAGCAGCTGTTTATCAACACATGGAAACGCGGAGCACAACAGGACAGATGTTGCAGACTGGCAACGTAGCGACAAGTTAGGCGAGCAAAATACAATCCTTATTGAAACTGGGTTAGATGTTGCTGTTAAAACCCTTTTTCTAGGAAAAGTGTCAAGGGAGGACTACTAATAACTATTTTCAAATTCTTGAGTAAACACTTCATCCAAAATACACGGGGTGAAATCTCAGCTCTCGCTTCAGTATTTGTGTACTGAAAGAGAAACAGGGAAGGGAAGCTCAACTTGAAAGCTCCCATGGTGCTGCAAAAACGAGAGCTAGCTCTACAGCTAACTTCATGGCCTTCCTTGGAAAAGTTTCCAAGCAGCAATAAAGAACCGTGAAATCATGAAGGTTGCAAAAAACCTTTTAGATGATCAAGTTCAACCACGAAACCAGCACCCTGACCACATTCACCATTAAACCATGTCCTCAAGTACCACATCTAAACATTTTTGGAAAACTTCCAAAGAGTGATTCCACCTGTTCCAATGCTTTACAACCATTTTTGAGAAGAAAATTTTCCTATATTCAACCTAAGTCTCTTTGGCACAACTTGAGGCCATTTCCCCTGATCCTTTCGCATGTTACCTGGGAGAAGCGGCCACCCCACACCTGGCTACAGCGTCCTTTTGGGTGGCTGTAGAGCACGATAAGGTCTTCCCTGAGCCTCCTTTTCTCACCCCTGGCTCCCTCAGCCGCTCTTCACAGGACTTGTGACTTTCTCCAGCTCCGTTGCCCTTCCCTGGACACCCTCCAGCCCCCCAGTGTCTTTCTTGCAGTCAGGGGCCAGAACTGGGCACAGCGCTCGAGGTGTGGCCTCAGCAGTGCTGAGGGCAGGGGGACAATCCCTGCCCTGCTCCTGCTGCCCACACCATGGCTGATCCAGGCCAGGATGCCTCTGGCCTTCTTGGCCACCTGGGCACTGCTGGCTCGTGTCAGCCAGAAGCATGACACCAGCACCCCCAGAAATCCATCCCCGTGGGCCCCTGTCAGACAGGACTGCAAGCCTGCCATGGTCCTGTGGCCAACGCACAGGGTGCCCGGGCACACACTCACTCATGAGCACATTTTGGCTTACTTGGGACAGCTGACCAAATTATGTGCCGAATTATGAGAGAGCTGTGTGTCTCGTAGGCAATCCTGGCTTCTAACAACCAGGTCATTTTTAGGTCGGTGGACGCCAGGTTCAGTATCCCTAAGACATCAGGCTGCAAACCATAGATTCAAAAGCTACCATGAGAGCTCTGCCACCCATAGAGTGGAAGTCAGCAGATAGCTCAGGGTGATATCTCAGCCAGTCATCCAATGCAAGTCACCTCTACTTATGTGTCAGACCACTGGGGTGTGTAAATAACGCTGAAGTTTTTTCAAGCTGCAGATCAACCCTCGATCAGGAGCACACAAGAGCAGTTCTGTTTGCTCCATCCTGTACCTTCCTTAAAAGCAGACGTTTCACGTAAGCTATCTTCTCCCTTTATGCTTCATCATGCAGCTAACAATACCTGGGCACGGAATCGAGGAATTTAAGCTGCAGGTACCTCGGTGTCACGCCTTGTAGGAGCCATGCTTTTCAGTAAAATTATCACCTTTCCACCTCCCTCTACAATTAGTCATTAGTCCCACCAAACAGTGACCTGCCCAGTCTAGCAACTTAAAAGATGAGATGAGAGAGCATTTCACAGTACGGTGCAACCACATTCTTTTATGTGCATAACTGCTGGAAGACATATGACTAGCTGCTGGAAGGGGCCAGACATATTTACTCCAAGGGAAAAAAAAACAAACAAAAAACAACCCACCTTCCTCTTGAATATTTCAGAAAACTAAACCCAAGCCCATTTCAAAACGCTGTTTGTCCTTACCCACTCCTACAAGCTATGTCCTCTATCATTTACAACCTGTTTACACTGGTGGGCAGATGGAGCCATTACTGCCCTTCTGGCTGATTTTCCCGGGTCTTTAAACTCCTCTTGAGCTGCTGCACTTGCTACCACAGCTTTGATCCAGAGAGTGACAGCACACTACTTACTGCTGCAGCTTTACGATCCATCCTGGAATTTTTATCCCTGCCATTTCTCTACTTTATAGGCCTTCAAGCTGAAACACTCCTGCAAGGGAGCTCCTGGAATCTTTGATGTAATGCATTACCTTTCCATGGGTGAAAGCAACCTGTGTTTTCTCTGGAGTTTGTTATGTGTCAGGATCACAATATTCATGGCCCACACATGCCGGGCCAGTCTGTTCTGGCATAGCATCAGCATCTGACTGTTTGGACTCTCTTCTTCCCTGCAGCCTCCAAGATTTAAAAGAAGGAAGTTTTGGTTGTCACTTACGAACGTTATTGAATTAACTACTTTCACCTATTAATACTGCAAGCCAGGGTGGAAACAGAATGAGGAAGCCCAGTCAGAGTCTTCCAAAATACAGCTAGTGTTGAATTTCAAGCTGTAAAAAATAATTTTAAAATTAAGGATAAATTATGTATGGACTGAAAAATAGCCATTCAGTATAACAAATGCGTACATTATCTATCCATTAAAGTTATTGCTACCAGTGTTTTCCTTCAGATGTGAAGGAAGTGTGTCATCCCCTAAGCTGGTCAGTGTGAAATGTACATTTTTAATTTATAAGCTTATCAGGAATACTAAATCTCCTTTCCAGCTCACAGCTAATACTACATCTAGCTTGTATTACCTCTCTCCTCACAGCTTCTACCTTGAAGAAAAAGCCAGCTGGTCAATCTTAGGCGAGGGCACGACGAACGACACACATTTCAACAGGATTTAACAATAAACAGCCACCTCAACAAAGAGAAGCCTTTCCCCTGCCTCCCCACTGAAGCAGCACCAGACAAGAAACTGAGACACGTTAACAGAGAAGCATTCCAATTAGCGTGTTACATCTCCCCTAAAGCAGAAACCAAAGGCCACTGCTGCTGGGGATGCTGGGGGATGCGGAGCAGTAATTGTCACTTAAGCACTCCACTCCCCGCAGCCCGGCTCCCCCCCAGCCGCGTTCATCTCTGGCTGATTACCGCTGTCACTCACATTTCAAGGCGTGCCGTCAGGAGCCGGGCGCGTGGTGACCCACAGCGACGTCAGGCCCTTCTTGGGCCCGCCGATGGCATGTCCTTGGGGTCCAGCACCCGCCCTGCCCATCCCGACACCACGCTGCGCCCCGAGGGCGCCCGGGGAACCGCCATGGCCACCGATGGGTGAGACATCCCAAGCCCAGCTGAGAGCCTGCGAGAGGCCACAGAGGAGCTCTTCAGGAGGAGGTCAGGTATGGAACACACACGCTGGAATACCAGTGGTACACGTTTTGTTTCTGCTGCCTCTCCTGATGGTCCATCATCCCGGGCTGCATTTTCTACTCCAAATCCATTTGCACTTCAGAGCCGTGCAGCAGGCAGAGCTGGTGTACTACAGTACGGCTATTCTTCAGCGCTTCACACAGAATGGTAAGGTTGGAGAGGACCACTGGAGGTCTGGTCCAACCTCCCTGCTCGAGCAGGGTCCCCTAGCATTCCTTAACTCGGGATTGTGTCCAAACGAATTTTGAATACCCTTTGGGAAGGAGACTCCGTAACCTCTCCGGCAGCCTGTTCCAGTGCTTGGCCACGTGCACAGTGAAGAACTTCTTCCTCATGTTCAGGTGGAACCTTCTGTTCCAGTTTCAGCCTGTTGCACCTCATCCTATTGCCCAGCACCACCAAGGAGAGCCTGGTGCATTCCCTTGACACACTCCCTTCAGATATTTATAGACATTGATAAGATTCCCTCTCAGTGCTCTCCAGGTTAAAGTGGCCCAGTTCCTGCAGCTTTTCCTCCGGAAGAGGAAGGCTCCAGCCCCATAATCACCTTCACAGAGCTCCATTTCTCTGGTACTAAGGACCCAAAAACCTGGACACATTACTCCATGTGAGGCCCCACCAGGGTGTGAGTGCAGGGCACTGATATCTGTACTCCTGTAGCACCTACACGTGTGTGCTGCACCTTGGGGCCCGGGATGCTGGATGTTTAAACTTGTGCACTTGAGCAGGTTGAAGATACTGGATTGGTCAAGGAGGAATGTGGATAAAACAAGGATTCTCAGCTAGGGAATGGTCACGATACATTTTGGTGGTGTGCCATTACCTGACTGCACAGAGCTGCCAGTGGATTTGAGAGGCCTGGGATGACTGTGGGGAGACTGGAATTCCAAAGGACGACTGCTACTCTGTGGAGGGGTAACATGAAAGCACAGCACCTACGGCTGCTCACATTTACTGCTTTGCTTCCCAAACAGTGCGGCTAAGACAGTAACACGTAAAAGTTCATTGATACTTAATGGATTCCCTTCACTGAAGGTTGAAGCCTGCCTATTTGCCAAGTACCACAACAAAAATTTACCACTGGTTTTAGAGGTGTATCAGCTCTTTAAACAATCCATCTACTTAATAGTATTTGGCGCTCAGGGATCACTCTTCCTCGCTGACAGAAAAGTCTGCGGTGCCTGCATTTGTCAGCCTGCTCTGTGACATTTCATCAACACACGAGGTGCAGCAGAGACCTCCGAGAGGGAAGAATCTCTTCAGCTAGATCTAATTCAACATGGCCTCTGTCACTGAAAATAGTATTTCTTTTGATATCTGCAGCCAAAAAGAATCAGGGGTACAGAATCATCAGTTTTATTTACTGACAAGATGCATTTCCATGGGTTTTTCCATGAAAGAAAGAATTTTTAAAAAATTCTGTGGGCAACTCAGACTGTCCACCCATTGCTCAAATGGAGTGGGATACAAACAGCCATCAAGTGTGGTACAAATGCTACGTCCTACTTAGGAGTGCGCTAGGAAAAGGTTGTTACTGATGAGCTGCAATCAGAGGCTATGAAATATCTTTAACATATCTGAGAAGCATTTTGCTCCATGCTAACCAAGGAAAATCAGAGATCAAGTCAAACCAAACCAAAACAAACTGCTTGCTCTTTCATCTTCTTCTTTTCTTCTTAATTAGCCACCAGAAAAGTGATGGAAGACCAGGATTTGCTGTGACACCTAGATTGCCACTTCAAGTTAAAAAAAAAACACCTGCATGTAAAGCTCACACAGAGCTTATTTTTCCCTGCCATCATGACCTCAACCCGTTGGGAAAAAAAAAAATAAAGTATGTTTAAACAAATAAGCTAAAGCAGCTTCTAAAAAGTAACCAGAGATTGGACTGTGGTGAAGGCCAGCAGAAAAGTGATTCGCCCTTTCTTTTGTTTCTTTTTAATTGTTTTTAAATGGGCTTTTTTGGCTGACTGTGCATTGGAAATCCTCTGTATTAATAAGCCGATCGGTTACTGGCTCTTGATCTGCTAACCTGTGCCAAAAAAGCCTGCTCTTTTCTCTTTTGTCTCCAAGCCAAAAGAAATGTGTATGAGAAATAAGTCTTCTCCCTGCACTGAGTCACAACACAGTGGTAATTAAAAAAACCTTCTATTTATCACCAGGAGCAAAAACGCTAAGCCAGAGAGCAAAGAAGGGCTTGAAACAGGGTCTCCAGAACAAAAACTCCCACCACTACAGTCCACACAACTCCCGACTCAGGCATTCTGCTCTGAACACCACCACGGTACAGACAGGGCTATCCCTTCTGCCTCAGTTCATACTGGCCTGACTGACCTTGTGTTGTCCTGTAATTCTGTATTATTTATGGCTTTTTCCTGCTACAAAATATAACAGCCTTTAGTTACTTGGTTTACCAGTCTGGCTCTGCCAAACTCAAAATCTGTGTTTACAAAGTAGGCATTTTTTTCTGCACTTTTAAAAGTGACCCAGGCGTTGAGTATGCCAGACGGAAAAGAGGTTCCACAGAGGGAATTTCTTCAGACAAGTGGAATGACAGCTGGGGAAGAATGGTCTGCTAGAATCATCCTGGATGAAATCACTGACTGCTGCTGCTTCTTCAAGTGACACAGCAAGGACACAGCAGCTAAAGACCAAGGGTGGTTCCATAGCGCTGGGACAAAGGAGAGATGACTTTCCAAATGCCCCACCTCAAGTTCATTCTGTTAACCCTGCCTTTAGCAACTGGTCCAGCCAGCTCTCCTTCAAAGTATCTCAGCCATGGAGGCCTCAGCCTCCCAAAAGCAGAGCAGATGAATTAGTGAATATTTGTGGAAGCCTTTGTCACTTTTACGGAGCTTTGACTAAAACCTGCCGCCGCTCCTCATTTTGGTGTCCCTGTCATACAAACTGAAGGATGTGCATGCTCCCATCCTACACAGAGATGCTGCTTCCTTAGGAACACACGGTACCTACACCTCACGTACCAGCAGGTATGAGGCACTCCCCACGTGTCATTTTCTAGAAGGATGTCTCAGTTCGAGACAAGTTAGGAGAAAATGTCCTGAAATGAACATCTCCTCTAAAGATGGCACGTTTCAGGACTCCCCCATGAATACAAAAAGAACTTCTCAGAGGAAAGTGAAAAAAACCTGCTTATTTAAGAAGTAGAATTCACAAAGGGTACAGGGAAAAAAAGAAAAATAAAAACCACTTAATATTTGAACTTTCTCACTGCAGAGAAAGCTGGTAGATTTTACAGTCCTGCTCGGGTTTTCCTGAGGTCTGGAGCTGGGATGTGGTATCCCAGGGCCTCCCTGCAGCATGGTGATGTTCTGGTGTTTGGACCAGAGCAAAGCTGAACAGTTCCAGAAGAAACAGCCACAGTCCTGGGAAAAACTTCTTGCCTCAGCTAACAGAAAAGAAGCTAGCAGAAAAGCAAAGAATTTATCTCCCTCTCTCTGCTGAGAAAGAACCAAGAGAGAGAACAGAGGAGTATCTGTGTGTGAACACAGACCACCAAAAGTATTTCCCCAGCTTCCCCCCGCTCCCCTGAGCCTAGCTTAAAGTCACAGGACCCATTTCTGGGTGTAAAGCAGACTATAGGGGTGCACAGTACCATAACATCACCCCAGGACAAAGGATCTTAGATCATCTCTAACTCATTGTTTCAGAGATCATCACCGTCTTCACATGCCCAATACCCTTTCATACTGAATTCTTAGAGGATTATGCTACCTGAACACCAGGGAGAATCAACAAGAGACAAGAACAGGTTGACTGATCAGGTTGAGACTGTACATTGGGTCCTCCCAGTTGTGATAGACTAGGACCTTTGGATGAGTGGCAGTAATTATTTGAGATGTTGATCTACGAAAAGCAAGACAAATTGAACTGAAATCCTGGACTCTGAAACAGGACGCACGCTACACCAGCTTCTTTTCTGCCTGCCCCACATCCCCCAAGCAAATACAATGACTCAAACAGTACAAAAAACCAGCTCTAATAGTACATACAGTCATCCAGAGGTCCTCAATAAGGAATGCACAGGCAGAACTGCAACAAATAGCTGCTTCTTTTTTTTTTTTTTTAAACCCACGGAGGACAAAAACCTTCCTTTTTGGGACAGAGATTTAGTGTTGCATCAGAGGCAGAGCTCTCTTGTGCGTGCATATGCATACATCATCCAAAACAGCTGAGAGTGTATAAATTTCAGGTACTCTCCTAATGGCCAGTCAGTTTAATTAACAGCAATCTTTAATTGCCACCGCAGGCAGAAGTAACCTGGCTATGATTTACGTCTTGACAACAAGCCATCAGCCAGATTCCTAGAGGCAGACAGCACTCACTGATCTTAGAACTTATATGAAGTTTGGATGCTTGGCTTTGGAATCAGGGCTGGTGGTCTCTTTTGCCCTCTTTCTTCCTTCCTTTCTCTCCTTTTCATCTCACCCCTTCATCCAAAACCCACTGCTGTGTGTTTATATCTGCAGTATGTTTACATAGTAGGACAGGGATTAACGCATCGATTTCCGTGCCAAGAGTGTAATTTACTAATAAAACTGGGAGGTTTTGTGGATCCCCTGGCTTTTGTTCTTCCTATCGACCATGAGCATTTATGAATTTTGTGTGCTCGCTTCCCCTTAGGGGTGTGACACCACATTTTTGGAGTCATGGGCAGGATGCTGTGGTTGAAAGAGTCCAAAACCGATGGTTTGGGACACCATCACTCTCCCCCTGAGTTCTGGGCAGGACATGGCCTGGGGAGTGATCTATTGGTTCTTAACAGGCAGGAGGGATCCAAGCAGCTGCAAGCCAAGACTGACCTAGAAATGTCAGTGCTTGATTGCTCCCTGATTTCGGAAAAGTTGAGAGAATATAATGCCTTCCCAATTCCCTTGGGCACAGACTAGGCAAATGAAAATTGGCATAATCCTGAGGTGGTGGTTAAATGCATGAAGGTGGTGTTACGAGAACGAAAGGTACAAAAGAGGAAAGGTAAAACAATTTTATGTGCAGTTTTGGGAGCGGCTTTTACTGCTGCCCAAAAGGAAAGGTGTACCAACAAATGAGCAGAGGGGAAAAATGACTGGATGGCTGCAGGATTTGGTGAAAAGACTGCAGTACCTGTTAAATGAGAAGAGAGAAAGCAGGTTTTGGGAGAAAATGCTGTTTTGTACTAAGGGTGAGCATATTAGAAAGCTTCAGGTGAAGCTTTGGGATGTGGATGAGAGAATATTACAGGAGGAATTGCAGGACTTAGAATTTGGACCATTTGCAGAAACACCATCTCATAACACTGAGTTTTTGTAGCCAACAAAGAAGCTGGAAGACAGCACACAGGTCTATTTTTTTGACAAAGAGAGCTGTAACATTTGCATTGCCATCTGACGATGAGGAAGAAACGTCAGGACACCAAAGTAAAACTGAAGCCACAGACAACGAACTGCTACCCAAGCAGTGCTGTATACAGCAACTGAGACATCAGAGTTTCAGAAAAAAATATACCAGGCCTGCACAGTATAGAAACATATGGGCTGATCCTGACAACACTGAACAGGGGAAAGATGATTCTTTATCTCCCAGCCTCCCTGAGTCTACTAGACCCCAGGGTAGAGTGGAAAAGTCACACACACACACACAAAAAAAAAAAAAAAAAAAAAAAAAAAAAAAAAAAAAAAAAAAAAAAAAAAAAAATCACAGGGCCCTCCCTCTCCCCCATTTTATTTGATTCAGGTAGCTGATTTGCCAAGAGCATTATGGCCACAAGCCAGATGAGACAGAAATCCAGAAGGTGGAATCCTATTGCACGCATAGTGATGGCCCCGTACATTCGGATTCCAGTAGGTTCTTGCCATCAAATTAATACCATTTCTAACAGTAATTCAAATTTAGGGAGCATCCCCTTTGTGGAAGCAATTTGTGAACCAGAGGAGACCCTCCCAAAAAGGTGGGGGAAGCAGCAACAGCAGTATAGCAAGCACTTCAGGAAGCAGAAGTTGAGACCACACCAAGGCCAAACTGGTCCTGACAGACCAAAGAGACCTTTACGATTCAACCACATTTGAATAGTATATTTCAAATATTTGAGCTATATTTCAGCTACAGATACTATTCAACTGTTGAACTACATTCAAATACATTTAAAGAGACAGATATTCTGAGTGGAGAAAAATAATTTTTGTCATCAGCTTGAGCCGTAAAACAACTTGAGCCACTAAGGGGTAACCCGTCCAGACAAACCCCACCAGGACTTGGATTATTTTTATTTTCTCATCCCAGAAATGGCACCAGGAATGATGTCAGCATACCCTGACTGAAGATCAAGTTAACCATGGAAGGACTGCTTGTCCTTCTTGCAGGAGCCATGGCTGCCAGCGTGAGCCAAATTTGGTTAACACATCCACAGGCTGCACCCACAGAGTGGAGATCCTGCTCTTTATTTGTGGTAACAATAGTACATCCTGCAACACACGTTTCTCAGCTGTGGGGGAAATTTACTGTGGCATTTTTAAAGGAAGGAGAGGAGAGTAATTTACCCACTGAAATTTAAAAGATAGCCTGGGATAACACAACCAAATTTGAAAGGGAATTCTACTCTTGGTGGTAAGTAATTAATTTCACTTACGACTCCACCAAGAGTAAAGCCAAAATTTTTGTTTTAGCAATATGCAGTGCTTTGGTACATACTACATGCCCAATCACTGTCAGGATTAAATCCCAACAGAGCTGTACTCTATTCCCTGGAGCAGAGAGTAAGGGCCCAATGGAATGGATGTGTCTGCACATGAACCCCTTGAGATTTCATTCTTGTAGACAACCTTGTTGTAGATACAAGTCATCACTCACATTTGTGTCCGCAACTGTGTTGAAACGGTGGGATCTGATTTTGGTTATCGAGCCTCTGTTGCATCTTATGAATTGTTGTGATTTAACACTGATTTAAGACCTACACCCTACCCCTGCTGGAATAAATCTCAGCTTGATAAAGCTGCTACTGAAGCAAGCACAACAAAATGGACAAAAGACTGATCACTGCTCCTCATGATGTAAAAGAAATCCAGGTGATGGAATGGGTGAAAAAGGATGGGGAACAACATTGGTGGGACATGTTTTTTGGGTGGTTGCCAAAGGCAACAGGAGTTTTTAACAAGGTGTTGCATCCTGTGATTGTTCTTTTAATATTAACCCTTCTGCCTTTCATTTTGATAATTGCATTTTACAATCAAGCTGTGAAAAATTATAGAGAGATCACCCCCAAAGAGTTGAGACAGAGGGAAAAAGGGACAAATGCATCCTGTGTGCTTTCTCAACTTTTCCCTTTTCAAAGAATGGTTCACCAAGTCCATACTGATGTCTGTGCCACAGGGTGGGGTAGAAGACAAGGGGCCAATGTGTATGCCTCAAATACCAACAGCTGGAAGGCTGCAGGGCTCACCCAGGATTCTTGGTATGGATTCTTTCACACCGTGAAAAAGAACAAGATGTGGCTGGACAAGGGGGCCATGCAGAGGTAGGGCAGCACTTCTCCAGGATAACCACCCTTGTTCTAGTTCCTGGAGATAAGCACAACACAGTACAACACTTCCACAAGGGCAGGGATGAGGTTGAGAAAAAGACATTGAGCATATGACAGGGACTGAAACGGTTCATGCCATAAACATCATTATGAAGGAGTTTTGCCCATTACAGCAAAAATTGTATAAAGAAGCTACAACCACAGAAGCCTCCCTGAAGAACTTTGCACTGTGAGTTAAGCCACCTAGATAAGCTAAAGGCCACGCTATTGTTCAATCATCTCAGGTCTAGGGAGAAACAAATGAAGCTGAAGGAGAGGAATGCATCCACAATGGAGCCAAACACAGCAGAGAATCATCCGTATCTAAATTTGGGGTGTGGGAGATCATAGCCCACAAAAGCCAGGCTTACTGCCCCCAAAATGAGTAGAGGAGGAGGTTTGGGGCGTACCTTCTGGTCAGAGGCAGTGAACCCCCAATCTGCCTTACACAAACCAGCCCAGCTGTGAAACCTCACAGGCCACATCCACTGAGAGGCAGCTGAGGGGGTGCCATAACCCATCAAAGACCCCCCAAAGTGCTTCCCTGAGGCCTTGCAGCACAACACTGCAGCGACACAACAAAAAGAGTAAAGGAGTCTGTTCTAAGAGACAATGGAAAACTCTCCCCCAGCCCAGGGAGGTGCCTGGGTTTTCCTGCCTGGCCTGAGAGTGTGTTAACCCACAGGACTCTGTACTTTCCAGGGGGACCTTCACCACCGAGAACACCAGCTGGAGAGCACCAACAGAGCATCACTGGGATCCACAAATGGTGAAATTTCATTTATTCTCTCTCTCTGTCACTCTCCTTCTGTCCCCCCCCCACCTCTTTCTCCTACTTCTTTCTCTTCCTTTTACTCTCCTTTTTCTCTCTCACCCTCTCACACCAACTAGCAAATAAAACCCATACTATTGTCACTGGCATGTGGTGCAAACACTCGTTTGCACCTTAATTTGGGCAGAGAACTTTAATAACTGGGTTGTGACAGTGTATGGAGGGGTTGAGACTACCCAAGACCCCAAAGCCCATTTGCCTCCAACTCATTCCCAGGAAGGACTGGAGGAATGGACTGCACATGGTAACTAACTCGCATAAAAAGGCAGCCCCACCAAGCCTGAGCGGGTTCTGGTCCCTCACTGCCAACGTGTTCTGTTCAAACAGTACTTATTACCTAGAGTAGATGACATGTTTCTTCAATCCCAAGAGTTAATGAATACTAATAAATGAATGGGAGATCCCTTAATAACTCCAAATCCCATAAGCAAAGAAGTACTCCACTGTACACTGTAAACTCTAATGAAAGAAAATTAAGGATGTACAGTCAAACCATGGGAAAGGATGAAAAAGGCAGTTTTTTTGCCAGCTCATGCAATGCTTGGCTACCAAATCTGTGAGGTAGTAATAGCAGCAAGTACACATTTGTAAAGCTTCTGTTTCTCCCAAACGTACAGCTCATCAGAGAATGCTCCTGGTTCTCATCATCTATTTCCCTCTCCAAAAGGGAATCAGGAAAATTATTTTTTCCTAGCAAACTGAAGTCCATAAGAACTTACAAATCAACGATATATGCTATCCCATCTTGCTTTTATTACAGAAGAACAATTCCAGCACTGAGATACTACGATATTTCATTTGGTAATTTTCAAACCTGCATGCTGAAGGTTTTCTTCCAGAAGTCTACTTAAAGGAAGCTATTTGGATGGAAAAAGTATCCTCCACTTTAGAAGTGGGCAGAGGCAACCAAGTCCAGCATTCTTTTCTCCTGCCTCGACAAACAGGCATCATCACTACACCCATCCTTAATGCACTGCAAAGGGGCTGTGTTAGGTTCTGGACTGGTTATTTTACTGCCTCACAGATCACTTTCACTCCTCCAGGAAGCTGCTTCTCTTCACATTCAAGGTCCTTCACAGCCTCTCTTTGTCTCTTCCAAATCACATTTAGACTTCCACCTCTGATCAGCCCACAGCAGACACCGACCCCTCTCTGCTAGTTACACTGTCAAACAAATTTCTTCATGCTGCCCATAAACTCTCATAACTGCCCAAATTCCTCCAATGTCGGGATGGAGAATGCACTGAGAAACCATTGCTACCATGTGAGTTAACCTCCAGTCACAGCCGCTTCGCTTTCTGCCTGCTGTCCATTTGGGATCTGTTCTTATCCCTTGACCAAGACTGGCTTTTAGAACAGCACCTGACAAGAGAGCTGTGGGCTTTGGCTAAGCTCTGGATACTCCGGTATACAAGAAAGTTAAGAGCATCAGCAGCAGGGAAACTGCAGGAAGGTTTAGTAGGTTTGACCACTCACAACCCACGGGAGCACACACCAGTCCCTTTGTAAATCACCATTATCATCGTCACACCCTCTGCTGCTTGGACATTTTTTACCAATCCTTTCTTTAGGGACAGGATGAGAGGACACAGTCTTAAGGGGGAGGTTTAGGTTGGATGCTGGAAAGAATTTATTCACAGAAAGGGTGAGCATGGGAATGCACTGCCCAGGGAGTCGGTGGAATCGCTGTCCCCGGAGGTGTTTAAGGAAGGATTGGACACAGCAGTTAGCGCCATGGTCTGGCTGACAAGGTGCTGTTAGGTCACAGGTTGGACTCGATGATCTCAGAGGTCTTTTCCAATCTAATTGATTCTGTGATTCTTCCATTACTGCTAGAATGAATCAAAAAAACCTCCCCTGCTGCTGGAGTTCTTTACCCTGGCCCCTGAGGGCAGGCATGTTTCCTTCTTCAGCATATTTATTATTGTCTCTACTGTGCAAGGGCATTTCCAGGCAGACAGAAAGGAAGAGCTGCTCTCACTAGCACGTGGTAATTTAAGGGCATGGGGAGTACCCATCAAGCTGGCACGACAGCCCAAGCCCTTTTGGGATGTGACAGTTCAGACTCCGAGACACAGGACGTCTGTCAGTCCTGAGAAAGGACTATGTAACTACTCCACCTTCACTGCAACTTTTACCCATCCTAAAGTCAGGATTAATCACTACAGCCTCTTGATAACACGCAAAAACTTTTGGCTTTTCTCTGTCTGGTCCAGGGCACATGTTGATCAGCCAAATGATGCTCATGTGAAAGCACAAGCTCTGGTCCCCTTTGTTCTGTGCCACAGCTGCACTCAAACCGAGAGCGTGTCAGTGTTGGCATCGCTGACAGAACAAAGGAGACAAAGGCTGACAAAGGAGAGGGGGACTTTGTTAGGCTCCTAAAGAGCAGCTCCATTAGAAAATAAATAAGTAAATAAATAAAGATCAAACTCTAGGAAAGAGCACGCCTGGACCAGGAGCAATTTTTCAAGGAGGAAGCTCTTCCCATCTGCCACATGTGGAGGGCTCACTATTCATAAACCCGGCCTTTCCCTACACTTTTGTGCAAGAGAGCATGGATTTGGTGAACAGGGAGATCCAGAGGGCCATTTCCTATGCCACTACTGCCCTAGCAATGCCTGCACTGCCCTAGCAATGCCTGCACTTCCTTACCTCCTTGTAAACAAGCTAAACCAGGCTGGGCTAAGCGCACAGGGAAGTACAGTAACCGTGAGTGGCTTTAAGGCTCTTGGCACTAGACACAGCACTTGGTTTAAGTGGCACGTGTCTCAGTATCAAGGCTCACACTAAGCGGCTGCAAATGGATACGGCAGGCACGCTCTGCTCCGCGCTGAGCTTAATGCAGGAAGCTGCGTGCGCTCCACCGCTGTGCCGCAGGAAATCTGAGAGGTAAAAATGCACCCTGGGGAATTAAATCTCCGCTCTTCGCCCCCGTCTGCAACTCAGGAGTGCCCAGAGTGGCCTCTGTATAGCCTCACCTCCAAACATACCCTGACCTGCGCTTATTTCCAGCACCACCTGACGTGCAGGGGACATTTCCAGGGAGACAAAAGGCCGCGTCCCCACCCCGAGCAGCTCACAAACCAAGGATATGCAGAGGGGATGGACGTGCCACTTCAGTCTCTCCCTTTGCACAGCTTCAGAGCCCAAACTTCCTTCTGCTCACCCAATTAAAAGAAGTACGCCGCTGCATTTATTTGTTAGTGCAGCGAGAGACGTCCTCGTCAGCGGCGCTGAAGCCGTGCGAGTGACTCCTGCAGATGCCATTGTTCTTAGACATAGGATTTCATTACAGAAAGCCTGCCCACTGAGAGATGTGTTGGGAAGGGGGGGACAGGAAGGAGAGGGAGGGAGGGAGGGAGGGAGGAAAGGGGGGGGAGTCTTCTGCCAGAGAGGGGAAAAGAAAACCTCAGAGATCCAAAATAAATGATTCTTGATTCACAGGGAGGCAGGAAACACAGCTCACACCCTAACAGAGACACTCCTCTACGGCAGACAAGCATCCTGATGGTTGTTGGCTTTGTTGTTACGACAGGAAACTCCCCCGCCTCGCTCTGCAGGGCTGGATTCTCGGGGGCACCTAGCACTGCTCGCCTCCTGCTGCTCCCTTTTCTGCGGGAGCAAGAGGAGACGCTGGAACGCGCTGCACAGCGCCCAAAACCGGGAACATCTCGGGATGCGGCGCCTTTCAACCCACCCAACAAATAATCTGCTCCAATCCAAAGGGCTGGCAGGGAACAAGGTATAACAAAAACATATTTCCCGTGCCGTTTAGCACGGCAAACGGCGCAGTACAAAACTCACGATACGCCACCATATGGCTTCTGCCACATTATTTTTGCTGCTAATGTGAAACAACGTGCACCGTGGTAGCTGCAACAGCCTCAACGCCACTACAGCCTGTTTGTGCCAGGATTAAAGTGGTTTCTTATTAATTATTTAGGCATAGCACTGTATTTAAAAAAAAAAAAAAAAAAAACCCTGAGGATGGAATGCTATTATTCTCGTTTAGTTACTTTTCACCTGGAGTGTGATTAAACTGCTCAAAAGTCAGAAGTCCCAATGTTTCAGCAAAACTGGGATGAGAAAACATAGCTTACCAAAAAACCACTAAGCCCCAAGTCAGCAACCCAACAGAAATCCCTGTGAAAAGGCATAGCCTCATAGCAAGCAATAGTTGAGCAACTATCCTGAGCCGTAAAGGGGAGACAGAAGCAGAGAGCTCTGTCCTGCTGTGATGAGCTGCAAACTTAATCAGGATCCATACTGGCTTGAAATATGTAATCTGTGCTGTCCATTTCCCTCCTCCTCTGTGTGTGTGTGTACAGATGGTCAAAACCTCACAGCTAACCCTGAGCGATGGATAACGAGGTAATAACACTTCCCAGCCTCCAGCCTCCGTGGTTACCTCCACATTAACATCCAAACTGCATTATGCAATTCACAACGCCAGAAACAAGAGTCTGGTTCACCAGTCAGGCCGACTCGTTAGCCAGGAAATGGTTAGAGCAGCTACATTTCTGTACCTATTTTCTGCTCTTTAAAATGGTCTATGGCTACTGTAAACATACACATCAAACCATCTCTGTGTTCCAGCTTCAAGAGAAAAAGAACAACAACAAAAAACCACTGGAAAAAAACCCCCAGCCCCCTCCTACCCCGACTTGTCCTGAATACTAATGCTAGAACTATTACAAAATGCTAATTTGGTACCAGCAACCTATGATTAAAAAAACAATGAAGCACCTCAAGCACATGAATTAAGGCATCATCTTAAACATGGTTTTTTCATCTTAAGCTAGAAAACCCTTATATGTGCACATCTGGGCCTTTTCTTGCTCTTGATGATCTCAAAGCTATATTAAAGATGCAAATCTTTATGTAAGCTAGTCTAATGCATTTGGGGTCTGAATGAAAGCTGAAGGCACCGCAGTACTTTTAAAGGCGACCATAAATGAACCCAAAATTTCAGCTAAGATTATTTTCTGTCAGTAAACACCCCCTGAAGGCACTTCTCATGGATTACTGGGATGCCTGTGGAGTTACCTGAGTACCATCACCTGACATCCAGTATTTGGTACAGAACACAACTACATGCTGTCGTACTTAACATACTGAAACAGTCAGGGGTAAAGACGCAGCTTCACGACACTTCTGAGGCAAGAGTCTCAAAGATTTCGCAACACTAACAATTTCTCTTCAGAGTTTTTGTTTCCTCTCCAGTTGAAGGCATAGGAAAGGCTGATCTCCTTCTCCGTGCTGCAGGGTTCACCAGCAGCAAACCTTGACGTGGAAACCTCAGTGCTCAATTTCTTTTTGTGTGTTCTAACCATCCAACACCGCTATATCGAACTATTGTACTCTCATCTTGCATTTGTGCATAGTACCTAACTTACCTAATGCCTTCCACCAATGGAGTGAAAAAGTAGGCAAATCTCCCAAAACTTCTTGCAAATGTACTGGCCATTGATGAGAAGGAAGAACAGATTGCTTGGCCAGGACCAACCGCTGAACCTTTCCCACTCCATCCTTCACTTTCTGCCTAAAACACTGAAATGTTTAGGACAGGGATAAAGACCTAACCCTGGTAAAAGCCTGGTCAAAAACCAGCCAAAAAAAAAAAAAAAAAAAAAAAAAAAGCAGAGATGAAAAATAGAATGAATCCAGACCAAAACTTCCCTTTTTACAATGTATTTTTACCAGACACGTGTATAAAGGTTTTAATTTTGCTAACTCATTATAAATATTCAATAGCTCCCTACATCAATAGTATCCTTGACAGATCCATAAGCAAGTACTTGACTCTAGTTAAATGCTCCATAGGCAACTTGGATGAAAATAAAAGTTCCTCCTACTAGCGATAAAAACATTTGTGCCATCTACAAACCCAGAAATACATCAAATCAAAACACGTAATGCCAGGTTCTGGAGCACAGAGAAGCTGAATACCAGGTCAGAAAGAACTAAGCCAGGAAGTTAAAAAATAATTTTATTAATCTAATTTTTTTCTATTTAAAACTGTAGCCACAGATTGATTATGTCCTTCAACTGATAAAACATTTGCATTGTTTGCACGCAATTAACAATTACAAAGGTGCAATTAAAACCTGCAAGAGGTAGAGCAAGTCTCCCCTAAGCTCTCCCAGAAGTAGACAAAGAAGCATTTCCACTTCAGATCCAAGTAAACTACAAAACTCAACTAAATTCTCGTAGACTAAGTACTGCAGGAAACAAGTGCTTCACATTTGACAAGAACAGAAGTTAATTTTTTTCACCATCACTTCCACGATTCTCTTTGCAAAGAGTTTGCTTCCTTGAAGAGAGGGAAGGCAGTTCAATAGTGAGTACAAGGCAAGGGGGACTCGCCAAAATGACAGAGATTTATTTCAGTGTCAGGAACTACTGTAAATCTCAGCGGTTTGCGAGGTACCATCAGCTGGCAAGGGGAGGGGATGAGAGTCAGAATCTAACTGAAACATCACGGAGAGTACATGCCTCAAACCCATCAGAGAGAACAGCTCAGGGAAAGAAATTACAGCAAATCTAACAAACAATTTCCATTAGATGTCTTGACTTGGAGGGGCTATTTCACAATTTAAGTTTCTTTAACATTTCCAAATCTGGACAACTTTCTGTTAGCAGCTCTGAGGCACAGTAGTGAATCATCATCTTTTCCTCCATTATTATTGGGTTCTAGAGCCTGTTCCCACTCTTACCTACAAGTATTTGCCATTCTTCCCATTTCTTTCCCACCTCAGCCTAACACCACCACCATCATTTTGACTTTGAGAAAGCAGCAAAGACATAATAACGACGTATATTTGTATATATTTCCCCCCTTTAAAACTGATTTTGCTCACATGAAGGCATAAGCAATCTAAAGAAGCGTCCCTGAGCCATCCACAGCTTTCACAAAAAGCTGCCTTTAAAGCTATCTAGTTCTCTTCCACCTGATCCTATAAAAACTGCTGGCAATTTCCCCCACCCCCCCCATGCCTCTAACATATTTTCACTTAGCACCAGTTTGATGTATAAGATCTGACAGCCAGGCAGTTACAGGCCACCTGCATCACTGTCTCCATGACAACAGTGAAAGACAATCCATGATCCCATGCCCTGGTCACACGTTTCAATACAGCTTATCTGTCCAAAGCCACTGAGTCTAATGGAAGAGAGTAATTACAATCTTCCACTCATTGTCAAAATTCTCACCATATAATGCTCTTCAAAATTATTTTATCCCTCTCTCATGGCTGCTTTGTGGGAATAAATAAATAAATAAATAAAAGGGAAAACAAACCCCAAAAGAAACCTGAAGTGGGTTTGGAAGAGAGAGGAAGAGTGGAAAGCAAGTCTGTGCCTGACAGAAAAATGCAGCAGTGTGAGCAAACTGGCTCCTTGCAATGCCAAAGGACTAATCAGAAGCGGGGGAATGTACCAACCGCTAAGAGGGATACATGAAAATTTCTCTTCTATTCATAGAGCATCACTTAAGATCCCTTTGGTTTTGCACTGGAGGTGAAGAGAGGATATTAGCTGCCCTCTTTTCCCCTCCCCTTCCTGGAAAACTTCCTCCTGTCAGAATGAGCAAGCACCACGCTGCGCTGTGCAGCCGCAGCAGCCTCAGCAAGCGGCATGGCTCTGCAAGACGACCATGTCGCTACAGGGAGAGGGAACCCTGAGTCTGAGACAGCAGAGCAGCAGCTCCTCCTCTGCACCCTCTACAACAGACCATCTCTTAATTTCTCATTTTTAAAGCAGAACTGCAGGGCAAAGCTTCAGAATTTTACCCTTTCTGACTGCTGTCCCTAAAGGATCACTGCATTCCCCCCATCTCTGGCCAAAATGTTATTCCTTTGTCTGTGGCCACAGCCATAAGGAGGATGGAGATCGGGGCAAAATGATACTCAGTTTGCACCTGTAAAACAGGGATAGGAATACCCTGCCTCGTAGGAAACTGAGAGGACAGAGGGAATCCAGCCATGACACAGACCACTTATTCTGAAGTATGGCAAATGTTGAGTACCTGGACTCTCCTCCTGCAGCAGATACAGATACAACACCTCCTGGCACAGAATTTTCTGCTGGAGGATTAGGTCGCATCCATAACAAATGAGAAGCTTTGCTTTCTGCTTGATACTCCGCGTCCCAACCCTTCCTTCTCCTCCAAGCACCCTCATGCAAATCAGTCAGCACGTCGACGCTCCAATTTACCAGGCATGTAATAAATACCTCCTGAATTAGTAAAATGTGATGAATCAGGAACAGACAAAAAAGATCCAGTAATTTATTAAAATGTTTCATCCACCCATGCCCGAACCACAACAGTAAATAAAATGTCAGACGACTGCCCATTTTAGAGACATATTTTTAGTTGAATGCTTTCGGCCACAGCATTGGCACCAGGAAATGAAAGCTTCATTCACAGCACATTACTTTGCATTTGCCATACAGGGTTACCCTGGCTCAGCTGACACAGTAACCCCACTGTAGCTCCGGCCCCAGAGCCCCGACTCTCAACTCCCAAACCACAAGGTAAATAAAAAGTCAGTCTTTTTTTGGCCTGTACTTACAGGAACACAAACAGGGCTGAGGACCCTCAGTCCCCTTGTAGCTCAAGCACGCATTCGAAATAACCTTCAGCATTCACGGCAGAATTGCTTTAAAGAGGAGCAACGCTGCGATTTAATGACCGCCTTTGAACGCGCCAGCCAAATAAAACGTTACGGCCAACAGAGGTAATAGCATCCCGAAGTTTCTGTAGAGCGGCCGCTCCTTCCCGAAGGCCGGTCCAAACCTGCTCCTGCCCCACAGCGTGGCACAGGGACGCGGGGATGCGCTCCGAGGGGCAGCGGGCGCGGCCCGCCATGGGCTCCGCAGATCCCACAGGGCACAGCTGGAAAACCCCTACTGATGACAAGCAGGCAAAGCCCTGCTTTCACCTGGCCTTTGGAAGGGAGAGGACTGGCTTTTCTTTCAGCTGGGGTAAGGCAGGCACCCCAGCAGACGGGCATGGCTTTACGCCAGCCGAGCAGCTGGCCCGGGGCTCCCCCGTGCAGAGTGCCCCCAACTCCTTCCTGCCTTCTGGCACCGGTTCAGCACCATCGCAAAGGGAAGGGTGCCACCTACAGCACTGCGCACAGCGCTTCCTCCGGCACCATGGCTCGCCTTGGACGTCTCCCAGTGAAGAGGTGATCAGCGCCAGCCCCCCGCGATGGAGGCTTGGCGGCTCTTCCATGACGCAGACAGGCAACGTCCTCAAACTGGTTTCTCCTCCCAGGAACGCAGAGGTAGAGCGTCTCAAATGGATTCCTTGCCTTCATTTCCCCTTCTGCTATACTTGCAAGTCAGTACTATCAAAACCACTGCGCTAACTTCTTTC
The DNA here is from genome assembly GCF_015227805.2 of Hirundo rustica. Taxonomy (NCBI): domain Eukaryota; kingdom Metazoa; phylum Chordata; class Aves; order Passeriformes; family Hirundinidae; genus Hirundo; species Hirundo rustica. Next base: position 71,888,100 of record NC_053454.1, on the reverse strand, counting down.
TTATTTAAGTTATCTCCGAGTGTCAAACATTATTTACTTCAGAACTCCCTTAGAGAAGATTTGGTTCCTGCCCCCTCACATTTATGCATTTAATTCCTTTCCCTCTCCTTTCCATGGGAAAGATCAATACAAATAACATATTTTCAGTCTTGTGCAAGCTACGTCTTTTGGAGTTCCTCTGTGCGCAACACCCAGCCTCTGGAAAGGAATCAGAGTTGAGGCGCCTCTTCCTGTTTCTAATCTTACTAAACTACTAGCAATTCATGCAGGGGATGCATAATCAATAGGTAGAGTCTGCAAGCCAATTCCTGCCTTTATGGAGGAGCGCTGGATCTATTTGTCAATGCTAATCTGAGATAAATGTGCCTATGCAGAACACATCACACACACACACACTCTGTCCAGAAGGAAGACAAAGAAGCTGAATAAGTCTGACAGAGCCCGCCTGCCACTGTTGATGGAACAGTCAGAAACTGAATGGGTATCCATAGCCACTGCAAGAACTAAAAGCATAATCCTGTAAACCAGAAAAACAGTTTAGCTAAATATGAGGATTAGGTTCTCCTCTTTTCTTCAGGCTCTGCTTTTTATTATGCAAGAATCTTTCTAATTCTTACAAATTTGCCATGAAAAGCAAGCTCTGGTCAGAGTCTTGAGACTCTTCCAAGTCAGGAAACAGGAAAAATTAGCATTAATAACTCTTTAATAGTTTCATTCACAACCGCCCCAGTGCTTTCCCTGCTTGGGGTGACTTCAGGAATGACTCCAAGGAGCCAAAGGCTACAACAGCATGCTTCACTGAACTTGATGCGGTCAGAAGGCACCTTGTCTAGCAAACTCTGGATAGCAGGAGGTGAAATGTGCCAGCAAGTGCCTCTCCACGTCCAGGGGCCTGTGCCTGGGGACAGGCACAAAGCAGCCACAGGGAATAGCCACACACCACCACCACACGGGATCTCTGCTGGCGCTGCGTACAACCAGTCTGGAGTGAAAAATCTCACGGGAAACAGGCCAGAGAAAAGTCACAGGTCTATCTTTGCACTAATCCGGCCAACTTTGGTGCTCTGTGTCTCTGGTGCAGTTCAGCTGCCAGAGGAACAGCAGCTGGGAAGCTCCTCCACCAGCATATCCCTGCCTTCCACATGGCCGCCATCCAAACACTGGGCTTCTACGGGGTGATGGCAACTTGCTCTCCACAAGCTTCCTTCACATCTACAGCTGCTGCAAGGACATCACTCCTCATCACGTGTGGCACAGGGTCGTGGGCAACGGGACAGAAGGACACGCTGCTTTTGCTGGGATCTCGTGCGTGCACAGGATCACTGAAGGCTTTACACTGCGGCTGCCTGGCAGCAAGCCAGCTGGAAAGGGCCAGCTGGAGAAGAGAGTCTGGTGTCCTGACAGCAGAAACCCAGTGCGGAAATATGTCAAAAACCCAAGTGCTCAATACCAGAACTCTGCTGTTCTGAGGCATTTGGTCTGTTAAAGGTCTTACTCCTGTGGTAAGAGCTGTCAAAGACCTTGAACCTACATGGAAACCACTACGACCCAAAGAATCTTCAGCCTTCAGAAGGGCAAAATCCTACCATTGACATGGGTCAGAAAATCTGAGATACAGCCTCATCTATCTGAATTTATATATATAATTATATTTACAGCCATTTATACATAAATAAAGACTACTGGGAGCCAAAATGTAATGAGTACAATAGGCAGCAGAAAAAGGCAAACCCCGGACAACTACACAGAACCACAAACAGAAATGTGAATCACACCTGAAAGTGAGAGGAAACATCCAACAGCGACCAGAGAGATGTGTACCTATGCAGCACATGCTTCCACATCCATCACGCGTCTCCTCCAAAAGCAGAGGTGCCTTCTGCAGGCCAGTGCTCCAGCTGGCGGCGTGCTGAGGAGGAGAGGTGTAATACCTGATACCTGCTCTGTCAGCTGAGGTGTTTTCAGACACACACAGCACCTACAGATGCCCCCCTGCACATACAGTACTTCCATTCAGCGACAGATTCTACAGTTATGAGCCACCACACTCACAAACAACAAGTCATATGTTCAGCTGGACACGTCGCCTCCAGCTTCATTGTCACTGCACGTGTTAGTATCTAACTGCACGCTTGTTCTGGTATTTATTTATCCTCTCAGGCTTAATCTATTCACATTTAATTTTCACACAGGTGCGGAATCCTGCACTCATAACAGCACCTGTCTGCTAGGCTTTGCAACCACCCGAAGGCATGCCTAACTTGTGTTGTCTAAGACCTAGTGCTTAGGACGTTTTTTCCCCTACGTTTAAACTCTTGTCTTGCAGGATCTTTGAGTTTCAAAATCTCACCTGAAGCCTAAGGATGGTGCAGACTTGCCAGCTGGATGCAATATGAAGAATGGAACCAATCTCACCAACGCCTCCCTAGTTTCCCCCGAAACAAGCAAACGCTTTTCACGGTACTGACCTCTTGCTGGAGCCAAGAAACTCAGCTACTTCAGTGAGAACTGTTGTAATAGAGCTCCACTTGTAGCTGACTGATAGACACAGACTCAGGAGTGAAACCCCCTTTCACTGCTTCTTGCTCAAACGCGTAAGGATGGCTTTGCTGATGGAAAGAAGCGTATTCATCTCACCACCGTTTTGTAGAACTAGTGTTTGTATGCAGTCGGTAAGCATCCAACCCACGTAACTTTGAATCAGTGCTCAGTCTTTCCTCAGGAATAAACACGAGAAATCCCCTACCAGATCTTGCTGAAAGGCAAATTCTGCCACAAACAAGCCACAGCATTCCTCCCTCAGTACCAGTCCCCTATCTCCCTACAGCCGGCACAGGCTGATCCTAAAGAACACGTGCAGCACATTTCCCTTTCTGTGATATACAACAATTCAGAGATTTTCCAGATGAAAACAGAAAATACGCCATGACTGAAGACTCCCATATGTCAACAAGTAAACTAGTATTAGCTGCAAAGAAAGCCACAAATCACATTCAACCACTTCTCCTAAGTGAAGCCTGACTAAAGGGAAACATCTACAACGTGAGCCTGGATGCCTTTGCTAATGAGTAAGGAGAGGTGTTGAATTACAGGCTGCCACAGGCACTTCCCCTGAAAAAACCCAGCTTTTAGGGAAGGTGAGGACTTGCACAACAAGCAACTATGGAGAAACCAAGAGAACCCTTTCGGTAACCCCAAACTCATCTTGAAACGCGCACTGCGCTTTCAGCCAGCCACGATTGGTAAAACTATGAGCACGCTTAACGATCAGTTGGACACTATTGACATCGCTGCCATTTCCACCACCTTCTCATCATGCCCTTTCTAATGAGTTTTCATATTTCACATTAACATTTGTTCTATTAAACCCCACACCCACCTACAGGTGTGCGTTCCTGAATCTAAGCTCTGTCTGGAATGAATTGTACTTATCCGTACGGACTAAGCCCGTTCCAGGCCCTCCCAGTCCTCAGACCAGATCATCTGCTTGCCAGCATCTGCAGAAAAATGTTACATTTAACTGAGGCTTCGAGCTGCAGAAAAAGCGTTTTCTAAAAAACAGAGCAATAATTCCTCACCAGAAGGAAAGGGGGGGGGGGAGGGGGGGGAGAGCAAGGGCAGTGACTTCAGTACTGTTTCTGTTAATTAGCTATACTAATTAAGGAAAAACAATTAGTATGAGAGCATAAATTATTTACTCCAGCATAACTGAGGGCCTGGTCTGAATTTCACACAATGCTTCAAAGATTTTAGCCGTTGTGAACACCGATCAGATTGGGGCCAAGCATTCCAGATATCATTAAACACAGAAATAAACTCTGCAGGTATTTATTGATTAAGAACTGTGACGAGTGATCATTTCCACTCTCGTGCCACTTCATTAGGTATCCATTTTTATTCCTAGAATATAACCAGGTAGCTCATTTTTCAAGACTTCATTATATACAGAACTTTAGTGCCAAGTGTGTCTGCAAAGAAGTGATATAGGTGCATCTGTCTACGTTCTAACGCAAACGTAACCGGGGAAAGAAGATCGAGCCACTTAAATGTTTCTACATTCATTCTTTTTTCCCATGTAATTGCTTTCCCATTTTTCCCACAGTCCCATTTTTGAAAACCTATTTTTAGTCTATCAGAATTTTATCTTTTTCCATGGTGAGAAAGGAAAGGTTGGTCGTAGTCGAGATTTGCTAATGTTTTCCTAATCACAGAATCTGTGGGGGAAGAAAAGTATGCAAATATATTTTATTACCCTGCACTTGATATGTAACTCCAAAGAGCAAAAGAGAAGAGTTATGCATCTCCCTTACATGCATATCTACAAATTAAGAAAAGATCACGATACTTGAGCAATCTCCAGTTTAGCACTTTCCGATATGGTCAGCCAGGTTACAGATGACAAAACACACTTAGGTTATTCCCGAGGTACAAAGGCTGTAATTAAGGGATGTTGCCACACCTCTTAACTAAACGTCCTGGCGTGAAACATGTCGTATTACTCTTCAATTTAAACACAAATGCATCTTTTGTCACAATGCCTGCTCACTAGTTTCCAACAGGGAGAGGGGATGGTGGTGTGCTCTTCAAAACCCTCCACCACAGCAACTCTGCACTTCTGCTGTGCGCCTAGACCAATGGACCCCTAGCTCACACCTAAATTTCTCCAAAACTTCTGCGCTTTACCTGAACACGTTGTCCTTCCTCATTGTTTTAGACACTCAAAATGACAAATGACCCCAAAAATGCCAGCTGATGAGTCGAAAGAACTTTCCCAATATATCAAAAACCATAACTAACTTAAGTAAATAAAAGTAATCAATTTACCCTAGCGAGTAGAAGAGTCCATTTATGAGATCTGATTGCCCTGAAGACACTTTCACCGCCTGAGCACAGGTAAAGCCCATCTGATCTGGAGACTGGGGTGGAAAAAATACCATTTTCTCTTGTGACTTCAAGTTAAAGGAAAAGAGACAGGGAGGGCCCGAGTCTGATGTCCTTATTTAAGAAAGAGGAAAACAAAACAAAAAAACCAAACGTCATCAAGATTTCACTGAATTTTAGCCCAGTAACACACAAACAGAATTGAAAATGGTAAAAACATGAAAGAAATTAATTGTATATAAAATTGTATAAGTTTCATTATGATGCAAAGTATTTACTGCTTATGAACATCTGTAGAAATTACACTGTTGTGCTGCATTATCATCTCAATTACACCATTAAAACTACTCAACCCCTTCCTTATTCTGATTTTAGGTAAGTGTTACACACACAAAGGAACATGTTTAAACCGATGAGCACAGCAAAGGAAGCGCAGATAGGTATCAGTCAAACAGTGTAAGCAACTTTAAATTGGAGGATGGAATAAGTGTAAATGGCAAAGGGCCTCAGTCCCAGCACATTCCCACTTCATCTGAAGGCAGGATGGCTGACATAAATCCAAGTGATTTGAATTGCTGAATTTCAACAGGATTTAAATGATCAAGCAGGAAATCCTGATGTGAATAAATCGGTTTGGGAGCATGGTTGGATTTGTACGAATTTTTCTAAGGAAGGGTCAATTCTTACTGACTGGTAACTATTAAAGTGCATTACTTGTCAACTCCATACATTGCAAAACCGCTGCATTAACAGAGCAAAATACAGTTTCCTAATTAATTTCCAAAAATACCTTCAGTGCACCTGTTATGTAAGAAGAAAAGTTTATCAAATTTTTTTGCTGTATTTACCAATATTTAAAGATTAGTAGATACCTTGGCTTTCACCTTACGGGAAGCAGAAATCTCCTCCAGCCGTCCTCACACTCAGCTTCCAGCCTTAAACAAACTAATTCAATCTAATAAACTGATGAAGACACCACGTCAGTATCAGCACAGAAGGCTTCTACTGCCCTGTGTAGAATTTTAAGACACCCTTGCTCCAGAATACTTCCTAAATGTCAACCTTTGCTGCTTCAAAATTTCAGTATAAATATGGTACTTAGTTGTCTTTTTTTTTTTTTTAATGGTTGGATTATTTTAAAAGGTGACAGCAAGTTTAGGCATGAACTATCCTATTTTCACATCCCATTTGTGTTTTGAAAATTAATTTTAACTTTACTACTAGAGCTCATGAATCTGATTTAAGAACTAGGTAAAATTCAGTCTTTCAGGTGGGGAGAGTGTGTGCATTAAAAAAAAAAGAAAAGAAAAAATCAAATCGCACTCCAAACAAAAGCCTGAGCGAGAAACAGAAATAAACACCTACGACAAACGACTCATGAAAGAATAACTGCAGCTGACGTAATAATAAATTTTTTAAAATAAATAAATAAATAAATCACCCTCATCCATCAGTTTAACCTGGTTAATTTTGAATTATCTTTTGGGAACACAGACTGCAAGTAACTAGAGGACAATAGCATTAAAGCTGGATGGGGCTTTCAGCAACTTGGTCTAGTGGAAAGTTTCCTGTCAGTGGCAAGGGGGGCTGGAAGTAAATGATCTTTAACATCCCTTCCAACTCATTCTGTGACTCCATAGCCACCTCAAAACCTGGGCAAAGAAGAGTTCTTTATGGCCCTGAGCAAAAGGAGCATTAGGATATGCTATTCAAAATACCTGTATCTTGTTCCAATTCTCTTGTCTCACTGTTCCAATGCCACCGAAGTAGGTGAGTCGCATGAAAATCCAGGTGGAGCGCACGCGAGGGGTAGGACACTGCTGTCAGCGTGATTTTCCACCGTGACAGCAACCATGCCATGGGAAATTTGAAAGGAACGCCTCAGACTGCTCTGCAGTGATCAACAGACATGGCTGAGTTTTATCCTCCTTCAGCTTGCAAAGAGCAGCATCACTCCTGTTTGCAGGATAAAAAGGCAGCGGGTTTTTCCTCTCCCCAGACTGATCTCTTTTACTAAATACGGGAGCAGCCCTTGAGAAAGACACCAAGAACTGCTACTTTTACCAGGATAACCCACCTTGGGGTTCTTTCTTCTGTCTAAGTGAATCCTTCCCCTGCTGCCTCTGTCAACTTTCTGGGGCAGAAGCTGAACAACCAGGGCAGTCAGGAATACATCCACATAAAAGTGCTCAAAGCTACACTGAACCTGTGAGCGCTTCTCACACATCAGCCCATGCCAAAAATAGGAAAAAAACTCAGGCAGGAATATTATGTTTGTTTTAGAGCTCTTGTCAAATCTTTTCCCCGCCGCACAGAGCGGGCGAGCGAGACTGAACAAAGTGCATCGGAAGAAACCACTGCAGAAAAACATCAAACGAAGAAAAGAAAGTAAAATAAATCAGAACTGGGGAGACGGAACATGAAAGGGACGCACATTTTTTACGGCATCTCTTTCAAATCATTTGCTCCTCTACCCCCAAACCAGCCAACAGCTGGGGTTTAGCCCAGCAGGACACTGGTGCTTCGGCCACTGCTGACCAGCACATCACATCACATCAGCCAGTGAACAGGAGTGCCCATCTCCTGCCTCCTAAGCCTCCTTGCAGCCCTGCACAGCACGGACAGCTGGCTATTTTTATGCCCAGGATAGCGTGTGAGCTCTAAGCTTATCACCAAGGGTTTCCCCCTGCACACAGGAGTAATGCCAAGGACTTTTTTTTATTTTTAAATTGCGGAATGGGCTCCGCACACTGTCCAGCTTACAATAACCTTACACTTTGTGGGAGATTTAAGTAACTTATATGCTTCCCTTAACTCGTTTTTTAAGAGCAGACTTTATTTCAGCGTGTATAATTGTTTTGCTTAATTCTTTCAAGCACCTAGTGTACTTGCTTATATGAATGGATTAAACTAATAAGGGCTTTTAATGTTAAATATGGAAGAAATGATCTTTTGATGCCCTTGTTTATCATCAAAAACAAAAAAAAAAAAAAAAAAAAAAAAAGCCCCAAAACCCTGAAATCACACAAAGGAAGGGGTCAACCCAGAGCTCAGCACATCCTGATCAGGGACCTGGAGATTCTGAGTCTCCACAATACTTTTCTCTAGCTTGACCAGCAAACTGAGGTATCCAACAGCACACAACAAGTCAGCAGTAGGACCTTATTCCTTTTTACCTTGTGCTGCTGCTGGCATAAGGGGGCAGATTAATGCCCTTTTCCCAGTGCTTCCTCATTTCCTGGACTAACAAAGATGGGTGTAACCACTCCAAAAATACAGAGCTAGCATCACCTTGAGAATAGGCACTGAAATGAAAATGAATTTTATTTTTGCCCATCAGGATCTCCCGGCTGTGTGGAATTAGCCCTTCCAAGCCACTGGCTATTTGCTACTAAAATTAAAGGTGCATGCATTTTTTTTTTTTTGCCTGTGCTGAGGAAAACCTGCAGCCTTTGTTACTATATAGGTCAGAATACATTTCTCCTAACATCACACTAAATGAAAATAGTTTCCCATACCACCGCTGGGAAAGATACTGCCACTTCTCCATTCCCACACATCCAGCTCAATGAGATGACCAGATTCTTAAAACAATCCAGGTTTTTTTTAAAAGCAGCCTCCACCTGACAGAAGCTTCAGCCACAGAGAATGAAGCCAACGCTGAACAAATTTTAAATACGACCTAGTTGTGAAACTTTGTCTCCTTTAGGCGACATCGTGGAGATAAATCCGTATGCAGTAATAAGGGGGTGCCGAATTGAAGCAGCCAGTAAAACCTTGTTGCAGAAACAGAGAGAGTTTTGTTGTGAGCTTTTACCCACACACACTTCCCTGGGAGGAATTAAACCAACTTAGCCGTGCCAGGGCGAAAGGCCTTTGCAGAAAAATGATTTTGGAGGAAATGAAGCCTTCTTCCAATCACATAATTTTCTTGAAGTGTCAGAACCCTCCAATTCTTCAAACTTCCACCTTACAGACGGAAATTAAAAGCATGCTCCCGGTTGTCAAAACACACATTTACCATAAATAAATCCATTACTCACTGCAAGGTTCTCTCTGTATTAATTATACTGTCTTATGAGCAATTTCAGCATGAGGCCACTGAACTGCAAAGGCTTTGGCTGTGTGGCTCTGCCCTGACACTTAAGAAAATAATGCAGGATCCTCTGCTACGAAGAGTGGTAGAGCCACAGAACACATCTATTATTACAGAGAACTCGTGAAAATACCTTTTCTTATAAAAACTGAACCGTCAGTGGGCATCACCTATGCTGAACAAAACCAACCACACAGTCACCGCACTTAAGCATCCACAGATCTATGAAATGTGGTACAGGTTTACTGTGAGGGATTAGAAATACAGTGCTTATGTGCTTTTACATCAGTTTTATCAACTAACACCCAAAAAGAGTAAAAAATCAGAAGATTTGTGTCGCTTCCCCTTGAAGGACTGACACAAGCCACGACCACAGAAAGAAAAAGGAAAGGGAAAAAAATGGGGAAAAAAGAGGGGGGGAGGGGAAATAAGCAAGAAAAAAGAAAGAAGCAAGAAACAAGGGAAAAATGAAAGAAGAAAAAAAAAGAAAAAAAAAAAATCTGGTTTATTATCTTCTTCCTTTCAGTCATGAGCCCAGCCAACACACCTCAACAATCATTTGAAGCCAATATCTCCTAAACTTGCAAAAATATCTTGCACTTGACATGTGGCTTTTAAGGTCTGTATTAGTTTTTAAGAGCTTACAGTTTGTGGATTTTTAGCTTTCAGGGAGGGAGGGGTTTTTTTCTGGCAGAGATGCAGAGGACTACCAGAAACTTCCTATACACAAGTTGTTTTTCTTAACTGTGGGAAATGACAGCTCTGGTTTTCTAAATTCTACAGGTTTAGAAATAAAACTTATGTATAGGAAGTATTGGAAAACAGCGCCAGGAAGTGCTGACGTGTGACAGGAAAAAAAAAAAAAAAATCAATAAAATCATCAATAAAAATGGCTCAAATGTAAGCAATAAATTGGGGATTTCTGGAATATATTGTTTTCCACACTTAGCCAAAACTCAGTTTCTTATGGCAATTGGGACAGTTATTTATGCAAGTATTGAGTTCTGCTTGTCAGCAGTAACTATCCCAGACGTAGCCCCCAAATTTGTTCTAAATATTACGGTAAGATTTCCCTTCTGTCACCACGGACATCTTTGAATTTGTCTCTTTTCTTACACGTTCTGTGCCTCACAGACGAACTAAACTGAAGTTACAGGACACCTTTTATAGCTCATTATACAAACAATCTCTTTACAACACAACAAAGAATCAGAGATTGACTCATATTGATATTTACAGAACAAGAGGAGCAACACAAAAGCACAGCTGTCAGCAATGAGAGAGGAAAATAAGCACACTATTACTTAATATTACCGAAATAGCGTGGGACCTTCCACCCAGTTCTACAGCCCCAGGGGAAAGGAAAGGGTCTCTCTCAGTACAGCCCAAATACTAGGTGTGAAACCGGTGGGATTTTCCCGTGTCCTCCAACAAGAAGTTGTTGTCCACATCATGGTATGTCCATATCGTTCTTTGTCTTTACCTCAAGGCCAAAGTCACGTTATCCGAGCTGAGCTCAGATACTTCTGGGACAGATAAAACATTGTGCTGAAAGGACACAGTCAGCTACACGTGTCCCTCCGCCACCCTCCAGACCAAAGAAGGCAACCCTGTGACACAAAGACCCTCACCAAAATGTCAGTATTATGGATGATTACTAACTGGGGAACGCTGGCATCTCGGTATTCTGACAGAAACATGAAATATGGCGTATAAAACTTAGTTCTGTCAACTCCCCAAACAGTCTAAGTCTGCGAAAGGCAGAGTTTTGGATCATACAGATCGTATCACAAAACACTGTGAAGAGTTCTTCATTCTCGGGGAAATCCCAATTTTTCTGCCAGAGACAGTAATGGCCCATACAGGTCTGATGGAAAACAGCGCTCATTTTCAAGCTTTCCCGTTGAAGGATATGCAAATCACCCCAATTATCCGAAGCACCAACTTCACACGCTAAGGCACAGATAGGATTGTTTGGACAACAAGAGGACATGACTGTAACTGTGGCTTATTATCTTCCAAACATCCTGGCTGGTTGGTGCTGCATTTTGGCCTCAGGGACAGAAGCTAGCTCCTTCCCTTCCCAAAATATGAGACAGTACCACCCAAGGGAAGGGAAATCTCTCGTAGCTGTTGAGTGTGCCTGCAGCACACTGCGGAGCAGTTCTCTCTGTCCATGAGAAAACAAGATCACAGGCAGCCCGTAAAACACTGTGCCTAAACTACCTGGAATAACTTCCACTTGTCCCACTGGTTTGAGAAACACAGGTTGCCATCTCCCTGCCGCAGCAATCGCTTCTAAAAAACTGATTTATATTAGCTGTGGACACGTGCAGAGAGCTGGGGGGGAAGTGCACTGTAAAGCAGCCTGGTTTAGCAAAACAAAGCTAATCCATCAGGAGGAAAAAAAAACACCAAAAACCCCCCCACCACTTACTTAACCAACTTTAGAAATGTGCCAATAGGATTTGGACATAAAGGATTTGAAATACACACGCGTTCATTACTAACTCGTTAGAAGTTACCCAGGCGATGGTTTTCACATGAACCGCTGGTGACTTCCAGGGAATATGCAACAGGTAACTAAGGAAAGAAAAGCAAGGCTGCTGTCCAGAGGCTTACATTTGCTCAATGACTGCCATACATATTCATTAGCCGTGTCACTGGGAAGCGTTTATAATTCCTGAAACCCGAACAAAACAAAGGTCACCACCCAGCGAACAGCAGTGCAGAAAGCCAGCTGGCAGAACACACCGCAACGCTCTGATGGACTCAGGACCTGGAAAAGCAAGAAAACCAAAGCAACTAATTCACCTGGCATTTGCAGCTGACCCTCAGCACGGCCCCGTTTAGTGCCCCAGCACCAAACTCTGGCTGTGGAGGCGGCAGTAACTGGGCTCGTTACAGTTACCTGTGCTCTCGCCGATTTTGGGAAGCCCGAGTATGTGAGCAGAGGCAAAGTTCTGCTCTTCAGCCCGGTTCAACGAGTCCAACACCTTCCTATGCATTTCTGCCCTTCCATTACAGCTGGTGCCTGCTTAGCTCCACTCTGCCTCCCCCAGTCTGGGCTCCATCCATCTTCTGTCCCAGACTTTTTTCCTGTGCTCCCATCTGCTTCCTCAGGTCTCTGCATTCTTGCAGCACCACCTTCTCATTTCTTCTTCAAAACCAGCCAAAAAAAACCCACCCAAGAACAGGAAAAAACCCCCCCTCACCTCACAAAACCCCCAACCAATCAAACCGAGGTCAAAAGGCAAGAAACATATCCTATAAAATTAACTCTTGCAAAAAATGTGTATTATAAAATTGCAAAAATATGGATCTTGTCTAATTTTAAAAAAGGCACTTGATAGAACATTAATAAGAGTTTTATACAACTGTAGGCATTTAGTTCATTCCCTTTCGAATAGGAAAGGCATTTCATCCTCAGCTTAGACACTAAGTCTTCAATCATGTAAGAACCTAGTATTTGTAAACAAAAAAGCATGTCTGAAAATTATGCAATATTTTATGAGTCTGTCTGTGGTACGTTCCTTACAGAGCCCAGTGTATATGACTCAACCATTGTTTTTCACTTACTGGCCTCAGCTATCTTTCTACATTTACAAATGTCTAAGTTTATAGATGAAGAGTTTAGAAAATCTCTTAAAAAAAAAAAAAAAAAGTAGTCATATTGTAAAAGTGGGGGAAAAAAAAAAAAAAACAAAAAAACACATGAGGTGAAATACTTTGGTCAAAATTTGTTAACAAATTCTACTGTTGTTTGAGACAAGCAGCACAATTTGCGCCTGCCAGTAAATTTAGGGACAAGCTAGCCAGTCCAAACCTGCTCCCATAAAGCCTTTATTTGACTTGATGACATATCTTCACCTTGCATTCACTACCCACAAGAGATAAGTCACAGCTTTGGGAAGTAAATAATTTTCAAACCAGAAACAATGTCTTCTCCACTAATAACCATAACCACTAGTGAAACTTAACACAGGGAACACACTGCACTAGAAATACCAGTGTTGCTAATACTCTTATCTACCTGCTGTGCTAACAGGTTGGATCCCAGCAAAAGAGCTAATTCTGAAATAAAACAACTGAGAAAGCAGGACAAGCAAATAAACAAAAAATCCCGAATAATAAAAAAAAACCTCTGAACTTTTTCATCTCTTACTTATACAATTATTATATTGCCCAGACTTGGATTCAGGTAGAAGGAAAATAAAACTACACGTGAGTGTCTGTCTTGGACACAGCCCCTTGCTTCGATGTTACCTCAAGTTCCAAATGCAAGTCAAGACAGCACAACGGTGATAACTTTTTATGTGGGCCTTTCATCATTGCTTAACCTAGTTATTGTTCTACATAGAATTAAAACCAGCACAACACATTGAGCAGCCTAAAAAAAATATAAAAAAAAATAAAAAAAAAAGCAATCATCATGCTGCAATGATCAAGCAAAACTCCGTTTTCCCTTCTTTTATCAAGAGACCGAGTTTATCGATTTTCAGCAGGAAATCAGCAAACAAAGAGAACATGAACACAAGCTCCCCCCTCTTCTTTCTTTCCTCACAGGAAGGACAGTTATCACCTACCTGATACACGTCCATGCCGTGGCCAGCTCATGCCTTCTTTCTTTACACTTCGGATCATCACCTCGCCCGTAAGAGTAACTATAGCGGGATTCCTGAAGACCGCTTCCAGTAACTGTTCTACCTGATGGTCCATAAAGTGCATTTCACTCCTGAATTAACTCCAACAATGCACCACCACTACCAGGCTTTCAAGCGCTTGGAAAAGACCCTTCGGGTCATCCAGTCCAACCATTAACCCAGCCTGGTGGGCCAAGCCCATCACAAAACCAGGTCCTTAAGTGCCACGTTTAGGTTTCTTCAACATCTCAAGGGATGTCGACTCCAAGGCTTCATGATCCGATGCCTGCCCACCCTTTCAGCAAAGAAGCTTTCCCTAATATCCAGAACTGGTTTGTCCACGGAAATGCATAGCTGTATCTCCAAGCATGAATCCTGGGGGTAAAACCGCTGTCCTGGCAGAGCTGTAAAGGACACCAGGTATTCTGAATTGTCGGTCAACTTGATTACAAGAGCTCCTGAAGTTTAAAGCAAATTACATGGGACCTTCTGCCCCCGCTTTTCTCCGGCAGGGCACCGTGTGCCTTCACCTTACACCTACAAAAACCCCACTGTTTTCCTCCTCGCCAGCTCATTCTCCTCCTTCGTGTAACTTCTCCCTCCCATTCGTACCACTGGCAGACTGTGGGCGTAGGCTGCAGCCCTGAGACCACCCCGTTTCATGGCAGCAAAATGTTAATTTGTTTCAGCTGCTTGATCTAATTAACCCCAAGGCAGCGCCGTGTGAAGACACCATTAAGTGGAAAAGAATACAGCCCATGCCTAACTTCCCAGAACCCCAGTGTGGCTCTAAGTAAACAGACACTTGATCCCAGTGATAGGGGAAATTTTCAATGCTACTACTCAAAATTAATTTTGGTTTTTTTCTGTTCTACGTTCACAATTCTTCATTCCCCCCCCCCCGCTGACATTTTCCACAGCAAAAGTGTTACTGAGGAGGGCAGTAAACCTTAGCGTGACCATAAAGTGGTTTCGTTTTGTTGTAAATGAAATGGAGGAGAGCAAATAAGTGGGGTTTTTTGTTGTTGTTGTTTTGCATGATGGAGAATACATATTAAAATGGGTTAGAGAAAATAAGCTCCAGCAAAATCCCATGGGGTGGAGGAAATGTAAAGTCAAATTCTCTCAGGTAAATTTTCAAAATCGCAGCAGTGTACAAACTTTCAGTGTACAAACTACCTGGCACAAATTAGGAAAAAAAAAAGACAGCACTGCAACCTCAGCATTGCATCTCCACTTTTATTGGAAGGCAAAGACTGCATGCTCAGCCCAGAAACATGCAATAATAGAAGGACCTAGAGATTATTTTGAACCACTGCTTCATATCCAGCCGTGGATTACATACCAGAACACTTCAGCCAATTTCAAACAATGTGACCCTGGTTCAGTTACAGAGATTTACAGGTCTCCTGCATGAGTCCACTAAAGCCATCAAAGCTACATTACCTGCTTTGATGACAACTAAAAATACGTATAATGAACAGGAGCACTGCTTGCCAAAAACATCGTTAAAAATTGGTTATTTAATGTCAATAGCAGTTTTCCCTCTGCTGCCTCAGTTATGCACTGGAATGCCATCCAGAGAAATCAGAACAACAGCGACCAGCTCTAAAGACAAATAGGAACAGCAGCACAGACCACGGCTGAAATGGTACAATTGCTTTAGCAGTCCAAAGGCGACTAGCGCGAGGTAAGGCAGTCAGATTTAAGGTCATTTTTGCAGATGCTAGGGAGTCTGAAATACAATATTCCGCATAAACAGAAGGGGTAGGGAGTGCAACGATTTTTTTTTTTTTTTTTGGCAAAGCACAGATCTATCCTCCTTAACGTAAGGAATTATCTTAAATGATTAAAAAACTCCTATACTTTCCAGAACTCTTCTACAATCTCATTTGCCGTAGCCACCTCCCTTCCTCCTTTAGATGAAACGCAATGCGTTGGTGCCAAAACATCACAGACGATTAGATATGAGCTAAAGGAAGGAGAAAGAATATGAAAATAAAGAAAGCGGGTACGTATCGGTGATTCTGAAACTTGTTGGACAATTACATCCCCTTTCACCTTTGAAACTGATCATATGTCTTTTCACTGGGCCTTGGAGTACGCTTTGAAAACCAGTGTGTGAGCGCAGGTACTGGTTTATACAAACATAGAGGCATATCGGCTTCTGGGTTGCGATGCTGCCCGGGGTCAGAGGAAGGTTAAAAACCAGTTTTCTGCTCTTTTCCAAGGTACAAAATATCCAAGGACTTCCTGAATTGGCCCGAGATTTTCACAAGCATCATAAAGATGACGCAGAAAAACTACACCTTCAGAGCAGCACTGAACAATTGTTCCTCTGAATCTGAAGAGCGGAGGAAAATGAAGTTGAACTGTTCTATTAAACTTGAAGGGTTGCTGTATGGCACAAAGTACAAGTAATGTAGGGAGGAGACGGAAAAGTGAAGCCGGGAGGAGGGGTAGAGGCACAGCCCCGCCTTCCATCAGTGAAAGCACAACTCCAGCAGGCTTCAGCTGATGAGAGCTGAGAACTTGCAGGACAGAGCTCTATACGAAAACCCTACAGAAAGTGATTTAAAAAAAGAGAAAATAAAAAAAAAAAAAAAAAATAAAACCCTTGACCTGTTGATCTTTCTGCTTATTCCCTTAGTTATTCTGAAAGTCATAAATTCGAGCCTCTTTCCTACTCTGGCTGCGCTGCGGGTGTGAAGAACTGACAGCAAGCAAACAGCAATAGATCATCCGTGCTACCAACAGCACTGCAGCATCAGCTTTAGCACTCTCACAAACTCCTAGAAAATTCTAAATTCCTATGGGTGGACACACTTCTCTCAGGTCGGCTGAAGATGGAAGCATTCTTATCTCCTCGCCAATTTTAATGGCGTGTGGAGGCAAATAAAATCAGTCTGAAAGAGGGGAGACTTCAAAGAAGGCAGCTCCTCCTGTAAGCACAGAATTTCAGCAGCTGCAATCCTATTAACTGCTGCACGTTTAAAAAGACATTTTCTCTTAAGCCCTACGAAACTGAGTTTCAACAATTCAGAAAGCAAACAGGAGCAGTTTGTATTGACTTTTGAGTTACAGACATCGGGAAATTAAAATAAGTGAGAAGGAAGCCAGAGAGCAAAGTTACATGATTCAGCAGCTCAGACAAACTAGGAAAATATATATTTCCAGTTGTCAAGGCTCCCAAATTCCCACTGATATCCCACAGATAAGCATGCTGCTTATCTGAACAGCCCGTGAGATCCCAGACTGCAGAAGCGCTGGCGGTCGGTAACTCCAGGCGCGGATCGTACCTCACATTTCACCTCACAAAGCAGCACACTTGAAGGATTCCAGCCAGCAGCTACCGCCTGCCAGGCCTGCTCTTAAACCTCTGCTAATCCAAGCACACCTCTCGCGTCAATTATACACGCTGGAGTAACGTGCAGCCCAATGTCTTCTACGCGCGAATGTTTACAGAGGAGCGAGCCCTGCCTCCTTCGCTGCCTCCGTGTTTCAGTGTCTGTGCTCAGGAGCAGACCCGTGCCCTGACACCAGGCGTGACTTAGCTGAGGTTCAACGCGCGCTCCCAGGTGAGCGCGTTTGAACCAAGAGGTCCCAGATGTTTATCCTGGGATAAGGGTCGAGTTTCACAAGAGGATTAAGGTGTCGTAAGACCGTGCTACCCACGGGACGCACAGTCAAACGAATGATGGATCTGATCCAGCTGAAAACTAACCCAGGAGCAAAGGAAGAGGCGCGTGTGCCCTCCCCACCCGCTCAGTGAAGCCGCCGGCCGTGGGGCTCCACAGCGAGAGCCGCCCTCGGCAAAGGCAGCAAACACAGCCGCGACCAGAGGAGGAAAGAGGAGACTTCCTCAGCGCTGGCAGCTCAGGTTACACCAGCTGAAGCCGTTTGTGAAGCTTTGGGTCAAGTTACTGTAAATCGAGGTTAATCTAAACGCAACCCATTGTCCTAACACAATCGCGTGTTAATATATTTTGGCGCTGCGTTAGCGGGACGGCGTTTTGATGTGTTCCAGGCGAAGCCGCTCTTCCTGAACTGAACGATGCTAGAATTTCGCTGCAGGACTTTCAAAGCGTCATGGTCAGCCTGAAGCTGGGATTTCACTAGGACTGGGTAGCCGACGTCAAAATGCAGCTTGCCCTGCTCCAGCTACGGCTGGTAATAACCCAGGCCACTGTCTTTGACAGGGACACACTTTTCCGTCAGAGCATTAAAGGTCATCAGAGGCTAGCAGTGCTTGAAGTGAAGAGTCTCTTCATTCCTTTCAGTTTGCTAAACTGAAACCTATTGTGCTGACTAGCTGCAAAAGGAGGTCAGCACAAAAACTCCTTGTCCTAAAGGACAGTAATCACACGGGCACACCAAGCGCGAGTGGGTATGAAAAGGGGAAAATAAATGGGAGAGGCCCGTGGAGTAAGAAAGACACAGAGTTCCACCCCAACAGGAAAAGGAAGATAAAAAAGGGTTACACAATGACCTCTTCTATGATGCTTACGAAAGAGAAGGAGCGTTGCTGGCCTGGGATTTAATTCTGGTACCATCCCTGCTGTGTATGTACTACTGACTTTACCCCTGTGTGAGCAAGATCAGACATAGCTCATTAACTGGAGAGATGCTTAATCCTACTTAGTCATCAGGCATGAGTAAGGGCCACAGGTATTTGACCTCTTGTGGAAAATATAGCAAAACAGCTAAAAAATCTCTTCTTTTTTCATCTTTTGGCGATGCCTGAGAAATAGACTTTTCCTGTAGTGCGAGTGATGAGCTCCTAAGCACCTGTAAAGCAAGCTGAATAGCAATACCACACAAGAAAGAACACAAGAAAGGATGTGCTCCCGTTTGTGAACATATGCACAAAGGTACATATTAAATACAGCAGGTGTAAGCTCCGACAAACTCCTCACAAGCCTGACATGCTGCAGCACTCAATTCCATGGCTGGCATTATCCATGGACCCCTAAGACAAATGAAGATGTTCCACTTTTCACTCCGGATACCTTTTTCAACAAAAGGAAGAGACTCAGGTGGAGGGAGGAGCTACTTTTCTGTGGTGGGATATCTACCAACCAGGAAGACACATAACCAGATTTCTGTGCCCATTTTCCTTCCCTAGGGTAGGAGTGCAGCGTGATCATGAACTTCTGGAAGGCAGAGCGTTAGCCCAGAGTGGCGAAAGAGCAGGACTGGAAAATACCACGTATTTCCAGCCGTGTCTTCTCTGACTTTAAACTAATTCTGAGTTGACACAGTATGCTTTGGCAGGGGAACAGAAAAGATGATCTAATAGGTCATTTGACTTCTGCTGCTAATTTCCCTGATCTAAATAACATTTTAGGTTTGGGTGTTTAAAACACAAATTCCTAAAAACTGGGCTTAGGGTTAGAAACTGAGAGTAAGACGGTGGCTATCAAACCCACAATAATGCTAAATTTAAAAAGTCTTGAAGAGCCTTAAAATAGGAAAAAGAAGCTCCAGCCTCTTTATAGCTCACAAGAGAGCTCAGATGCAAATAAATGTGCACTGGAAGACCAATGTGATAATTACACATGCCACTGGACAAAAAACGCACAACAGTCACGGGGATAAGAAGAGGTGATAACGTCTGCAGTTGTTATTATGTATTTTGCTATTATATAGTAAACATACATTATTTATTCTATATATAATGCATGTGTATACACACACACCTACAACCTCTGAACCCCACACAATAACTTGGATGCAGAGCCAAGAAGACTCTTGCACTGAAAGAAGGAAACAAGAAAGCAGATCAGCCCACAAAGAACCAAAGAACTGATATAATGTGTTGATATTTCCTGGAACCAACCCAAAGATGAGCAGCAGAGTTCTGGGTGATTTGCAAATTTTCCCTATACTTCATCTGAAAGCCAGGCTGGCACAGCACTTTAATAATCCAACTCAAAATCACAGAAAACAACTTTGGTTTTTGCCAGGTTGAACTGGGGTGAGGGGGAAAGGTCCCCGCAGACATTTATAAACTGTTTTAAGTTCTGCGCACACCCCAGTCTATGCCTGTGTGTGAGCAAACAAGTTCTGTAACCCACTGCCCGCCTCCATAGAAGAGGTCGGAGTAGTTATAAATCTAGGTATTTCGAAGTTCAGCAAGCGAAAACTTTCTCTAGAACAAGACACACACAGATTATATGTTCCTTTAATTTGCTTTGATTAAAAAAAAAAAAAAAATTAGAAAAAGCATTTCTTGCTGTGCTGATTGTGTTGGTTGTCATTTAATCCCAATGGGGCTTCTTTTCCAAATCATGCAGTTTAATAATATGAGGGTAAAAATCCATTAATTATTTTTGTGTGAAGAGTAAAGCAGTAGCAGATCTGTGACTGTTCCACTGTAAAACTCTCCACTGGAATTTGCGACAGAATAAGGAAAAGGAGAAAAACTCCTTAAACGTAGAACTTTTCCCTCGTTAAATAGATAATTAATTAAAAGGTTAAATTAAGTTGACTTGTTTTGCTAAATAAAAATTATGGTGCACATAAACAGTTAACCTCACCACACTGTTGCACTTGCTAGAAATTAAGAAGTTTGGAAGTTCTCATTCGGTTTTACTGCAAAAAGCATAAACGTCTCAGAGAAAATATTCTCCAACTGCTTAAAAAAGAGTAATTCTTTGGGCTTTGAGTATTGCTTTCATGTTCCCGTGGATGTTCCCCAATGTTCTTAGACATTAGTCAAAAATCATAATTAACACTTTACGAGCGAAACGAAGCAGATGATGTGTCTGGATTGGATTTTTTTGGCAACATTTGTGTATTTTCTTAAAAAAATGGAAATGGGTCATTTTTTGTAATAAGGCGGTAGAATTTATGTTTTTAAGATTAAAAGCATAGGGCGCATTGAGTACAATTAAGTAACATGAAAATCGTAGCACAGGAATTGAGTTCCGATCAATTTCATAGCGAACTACCCCTTAATTATTAGGCTGCTCTTAGCTCTCCAAATGTCCCAAGCAGAAAGAATCTCCTAACAGCGAGAGCTGAAACTGCACTTCCTCCTTTTGTTATTTTGTTTCTACAACTTTCGGGTTATAGCTTTGGCTTTCTGTCCCACGTCTCCAAGGGAAGACCGATGACCCGCTTATCTCAAAATCCTGACTCGAACGCCTCGGCGCCGGGCCTTGGGAACAAGGGGAAAGGACAACCCACCCCGAACCGAGGCCCAAAAGCGCCCGAACTGCTCCGGGGCTGGACGGGGACACAGCGCTCCACAACGCTGCCCCGGAGAGAAGTCACTGCGAGAGAGAACGCCTCCCGAGCCTCCAGCCCCCTTCCTGTATCTTGCGGCTACGACGGGAGATGTGCAAAGGGATGTGAGGACAGTCGGGCTGACGAAAAGATGGTCCCCGCTCCCGGGCTTTCGGGAGTGACTCTGCGGCTGTCCCGGGAGTAGGTGTGAGCCGGGGCAAAGGACGGCGGCGCCGCGCCGATTTAAAACCCTCGCTCCGGCGGAAAGGAGCCGGGGGGAAGAGAAGAATCCCGCTTACGCCTGGCTGGTAACATCAGGAAAGCAACAAGATGTCAGTGAGGTCGTTCTACTTCCTGTTTGCGAGGCGCACACGCACGCACCCCGCCGCCCCCGCCGCTCGCTACGGCTGCTGCCCGCGCCCCCCCGGCCGCGCTCCCTCCGCATCCCCGCATCCCGCCCGGCCTCGCCGGGAGCTGCGCCCAGCCGCGCTCCCGGGCCCGGCAGGCGGGGGCAGCGCTCGGCTTTTGTCCGCCGCCGGCGGAGCGATCCCCGCTTCCAGCCGCGCCAGCGTGAGGAAGCGGGGCTGGGGGCCGGCGAAGCGCCCGGCAGGGCGGCGGGAAGGGCGGCCCGCGGGGGGAGGAGCCGCCCGGCACCGAACCGGCACCGCGGCCGGCGCTGGGGGCGAAACACAAAGCCCCCTCCTCTCACGTACGGGTGGGGGGCGAGAGGAAGGGCCGCCACCCCGCCGCTTTGTCACACGGACCTCCCCCGGGGGGGCCGGCGGCAGCTGCCGCCCTGCCGGACCCTCCCGCACGGCCGCGCCTCCCCGCGCAGCGGGGGAAGGCGAGGGGAGGGAGGGACGTGCCGAGCTTGTAAACCGCACGCTGCCATCGCACCTCCCCTCCTCCCCGCCGCTCTCCGCCGCCCATTGTGCGCCCGGCAGACGGCGAGCGCCCCGCTGCCCCGTGCCCGCCCCCGAGCGCCGGGGACACGTCGGGACACACACGCGTGTCCCCCGCGGCACTGCCGCCCGCCTGTCCCCGCCGGCCGGGACGGGCACCGCCAGCCCCCCCGCCGGAGCCGCCGGCTATAAATAAAGCTCCGCCGGAGCGCAGGGCCCGGCTCCCCCCGCACCTCCTCTTATTATTCATCATCGGCGCAGCCTGGGAGTGGGAAACTCCGCTTCCTACTTGCCGCTACGCTCCTACCGGCTCAGCCTCAGCCCCCGCCCCCTTCCCCCCCCCCCCCCCCCCTCCGCTCCTCGCTAAGCTCCTTAAATCCCAAGGAAACTTTGGGAAGCGATTCAGCTCGCGTGGGGAGCCGGGCTGCCGCACGCCGGGGCAGCCCAAGCGAGAAGCCTGCCCAACTTTTCCTCCGGCCGCCAGCGCCGGCTGCGGAGTCACCTTCCACCTTCCTCCGCGGCGGGATTTAAAGGCGGCCAGCCCCCCGCGCGGAGAAGCCGTGGCGAAACACGCACGCACACACACACACACACACACGAAACCCTCCCCCGGCTCCCGGCGCACGCCTGGCACCGCTCCTTCCCCCTTACCCCAGAGCAGTTCTGCCCTTCCGAAGGGTTCGGGGAAGGGGGAATTGCCCGCTCCCTCCACCCCGGCCCGTGAGAAGTTGCGAAGCGTCCCGGCAGCTCCCGCTTGCCCGCCGGAGACCCTGCCACCGCCAAAGTTCAGCCGAGCCTCCTTGACAAGCTCCGGGGCCGACCTCCAGCTCGTCCCGGCGGACGACGCGGAGCGGACAGCCCCCCCCCCCCCCTCCGCCCCCCGGGCCCGCATCCCCTTACCATGATCAGCGTGTGGTTCCTCTGCTCCGCCGTGGGGGGCTCGGCATCTTGCTGCTGTTTGCTCTGGTGCTGTTGCTTGCCGCCGGTGCCCGTCTTCTTGGCCCTCTGCTCCAGGGTCCGCTGGTAGAGGCTCACCGTGTCCCTGCGCTCCAGCTCCAGCTGCTCCGCCTGGGCTTGCTGGTACCTGCTCTCGCAGTTGACATGGTGCCGCCGGCAGCCCTCGATGCGCTGCCTCAGCCGCTCCACCACCGTGCTGTGCTTGGGAATGCCGCCGCTGTTGGCGTTATTGTTACCGGCAGCGGCGGCAGGAGGGCCGTGGGGAGTGCTGCTAACCCCGATACCGGCCCCGCTGAGGCTGCTGTTCAGGTTATTGTTGATGCAAATGCTGCTGCCGTTCGCGGCGGCAGCGGGGGCTGCAAAATCCCCCATCCTCGTCCCCGCGCACACTATTTTGGAAGAACTTTTTATCCTACGCTTCACACGCACAGTCTCTCCCCTCCGGGGTCCTGATGGGATACTTTTCAGAGGACCGGGGAGGGGGGGGAAGGGGGCACCATCATGTATCAGGGAAACAGCGATCCCAAGCAAATGTTTCTCTTTTCCCCCAGCCAATCCCTCTCGAGAAGCTCCAAAACATTAAAAAGAGAGAGGGAAGGGGGGAGGGAAACAGAGAAGGTGCTAAAAGGTTATCGCCGGCAGCACAACCAACAAACGCACGCACACAAAGCACGACAAACTAAGCGGCAGCAATTCGGGCTAGCAAACTCCGGGAGGTATCAGACCAGTTCCTCTCCTCCTCTTTCTTTTTTATAATCCATTATTTCAGAACAGACTCCACGAGATTTCCGGAGATTTCGCCAAAAGCCTTCTCTCCCCATGGATAAGGAGGAACACGCGCCCCTCCACATGCACACGCATACACACCCGTTCACACGCACCTTCGCGCACACACATCCGAGCACGGGCACACGCTGGGCACACGCGGCACACTCACTCGCACTCCACGGCATCAAAAGACAGGCAAAGCCGCTTGCTTATTGTATTTTCCTTCTGGAAAAAAGTTTTGGTGTTTATGCCGCACCGCGTTCGCAAAGTACTTTGGCTGCTCAGTTGCATTTCAACAGGAACCTAAATAGCAAATCCTCGGGCTGGGGGAAGTAAACACATGAACAATCCGGACCGAGCTGGAGAGGAGAGAAAAAAAAAAAAATAAAAAGAAAAGGAAAAAAAAAAGTAGCGCTCTGAAGTCTCTGCCAAACGCCGAGCTGATACAGCCTAGCGCTTTGCTCTGTCGTGCTGGCTGCCGCTCCTCCTGCCACCATCACAATGATCAAATGCTCTCCTCCTCCACCTCCTCCTCCTCCATGCCAGCGGAGTGATATCAGGACAGGAGCGCTCAGTAAACACCGCAGCGGCGGCGGCGGCGGCGGCAGCGGCGGCGGCGGCTCCTCGGGGCCGTGAGGCAGGCCCGGGGACAAGGTGCAAAACCCGGCACGGACGGCGCCCAGCAGCAGGAGCGGACGCGGCGCCTTCCCCGCGGCGGCGGGCGGCGAGCGGGGCCCGACACCTGCCGGCCCCGCGGCCTCCCCGCACCGGGGGCGGGCGGGGCCGCGCCGGAGCTCGGGGCCGCGCCGGAGCTCGGGGCCGAGCGGCGTGTGCCGCCTTTCCCTTCGGTGTCAACTGTTGCGTAATGGATGGGGAGCGCGGCGCGGAGCCCTGCGCCTCCCCGGCACGGGGCTGAACTTTCTATTTTGGACGGCGGGAGAAACATGACACGCCGGGCGGCAAACATTCTTCCCGGAGAACGGGGGACGCCTCCGTGGAGAGCGCGGGTGATTAATGGATCGAGAATAGCATCCCGGGAATCTAGTTTTTAAACCGTTTTGCGGACAAAGCTGTCGCGCCCGCGACTGTCATTGATTGTTATTTTTCCACCTAGCCCTGTGAGAAATGCACTCCCGGTTTTAAAAACGCGTCTGTACAGAATTATCTCAGCCGTGTTCTCTAACGTGCCGCCGATATAAAGGAAATCGGGAACTCGTGCATTAGTAATGTAATCTGATTTAAACCGTCTTCATTTTTGCCATTGCAGCCTGGCATAGGATACTATTTCTAAGATACGGTGGCGAAGAGCAGTCTTTGTCTTCTTTAAGTGCTCGGCAGAAGGAAATTCGGGGTTGTTTTCGTGCCTATTGCCACAATTCATGACTATGTTGAGACGGAGCATAACAGTGAAGCAATAAAAATAGCAATTAGTACCTTCCCTACCTTGAGAATAACAAACGCATCTTCCCCTCAGGAAAAAAAAAAAAAAAAGGAAGAAAAAATAAAAAGAAACACCCCCCCCCCCCAACTTTTCTGTAGTACCAGTTTGAGAACCGCAGTGAAGATACTTAAAGTTCTTCACGATCACCGATTAACTACGTTATCACAGAACAAGCAGGGGGAAATCACAGCTCTTCTCAGAAGCAGCGTAAGAAGGCGGGGAAACTGCAATCCTGAGTCAGTTACAGAGATTCGTGCCTCTCTTCATTTGGAGACATTTGGGGGATGTGTTGTAATCCCTCCAGTAACTATTGAGTTCAACAGTTAAGGTTCAATGTAAGAATAGAAAGAGGAGGGGAAAAGAAGGGGGGGGGGAGGCATTTGAGTTTTGAATTTATATATTTATATTTATATTTAATAACAACAACAACAACTGAAACGGAAAATGTAATCAGGCCAGGGAGGCAGAGGGCTGTGAAGTAGGGTTAACTTAGAGCGAGTACTTTTTGGATTCCTCGGCAGTGCCCCCTGCAGCCCGCAGCTCGTGTGCTGCAGCCTGGCTCCACGGAGTGCTGGGCAGCGCTCGAGTCCAAAAAAAGAAGCGTTTCTCACACCCGCAGGGTCAGAAGCACATGTAAAAGCAGTAGTCCCCTTGCAGACTGCTTTTTCGGTGCATTTTACAGAAGTTGTCTTCTTTTCCTGTGGCCACAATTAATAGCATTTTTCAATCTCTATGAAGACACACAAACACACCTTGACTTCCAGTATGTCACTTCGGCAGCTGTCAACGTGGTAATTTTTAAGAATTTTTAAGTGTAAGCTGTATTGCTATAGGATTTAATTTCAGCCTGTTAAAAATGTAGGAACTTTTTTCTCTCTTGGCTACATATCCTGGTTCTGCCAGGCTGCACGGCCCAAGGGTGATGATTTGAGTAAAACAAGTTTTGAGTAAAAGTAACCAGTGCTCAGTGTTAGAAGTTTTGCAAACAAATAAATCGCCAGTTTTGTGGAAATAAAATCCCAAAGAAAGGAAGAAAGAAACAAAACACAAGGTTCCCCCAACAAAACCCCTCCATGTGAATACATTCAAAAACCATTTGATTCTGATTAAAAGGTTTGTTTTTTTCATTGGCTGAGGTTAAAGCAAAGCTGAGAAGATATGTATCTATTTCCCCATTTTAACAGCACAGTGGTGATTCCTGCATTACTCTACACTACAGTGTTTTATAAGAAAAGGCGCTCCCTCCTGTATCTAAAGACAGTCAACAGAATCAACACTTCATTAAAAAATGGCAGTTGTCCTCTGTTATTTTACAGCTGTCATCCAGCACCTAAGAGCCAACTAAAAATTTTCTTCTGACGGGAGGTTTTTCTTTGAAAGCCAAGTATTGAGTGGCAGTTGTAAAACAGCATAATAGAGATAAGATTTCACAGTTCATTTTGCATCTTTTTTTCTTTTTTTTCTTTTAAGGACACTTACATAAACAATCACCAGCTTCTAAAAAGCTAAAGTAAAACGAGCTATTTAGTGAACTATTTAAATCCCGTTTTTGAGAAGGACACTTCTGCTAAGCCTCTGAGTCAGAAAGAATAAAAACAGGAAATGAATCCTTTGTATTATAGCCTGAGCAATTCAAGAAATAGAGAGATCTCAATTTTTTTCTAACTACTGCTTATTGTCATTAAAGCAGATGTTCTTCACAACCTTGACCAAACAACTCTCTTCTGTAGTCAGACACGAGCACAGACTCACTCATGATCTTGCGTGCTACTCCTTTTATGACCATGGCCTTACAAACACCTCTTCTGTAGAAATTCACTTTGCATGCACAAATGTGTTTATTTGCGCTGGGGGGGGGGGGGGGGGTGGGGGGTTGTGTGTTGTTTTCTGGGTTTTTTTTGTTTGTTTGTTTTTTGTCCTGTCTGCACATCAGCTTCGGAGTACTGTCTTCACAACTGGAATTTGGAAAGAATCAAATCTATCAGAATCCTAAATGATCGAATATGAACTTGCTGATGGCAGCAGATGAACAGTAGTGCCTACCGGTATCAGCTGACAGGACACTAATTACCACTTACAGGAGATGATTGCTTGGTGAGAGATCTGTTCAGCGCATTACGGTTTTGAGAAATTATGAAGCACGGGCCTGATCTGTGAAAAGATACACAGTATGAAAATACAGCATACGTTCTCAAGATGATTATCATGACAGAGATCTGTCTAATTAGGAAGGAACTATTTTAATGCTAAGATATGAAAGAGCCCAGCTGGGAGAGGAATTTAGAGGAAGACACAGAAACATGACTGTTAAGCTGACAGCAAGTGCAGTCTAAGCATGTTCCAATGACAGCTTCTAAAAAAAAAAATTCATCTCAGCATTTAATCAATAGTGGTTTCAGAACAAGCACAGCCTTACAGATATTCCAGCTAGTCATATTAGTGGGAGGGGCTCCATAAAATATACATAAGAGCAACGTACCACTCTCCTTTGGCCAACTGAGCTGGAGGGTTATTCAGTCGATGGGCAACAAGAAAAATACCACTGTGAGGACAGATGGGAATCCCACTCGATTAGAAACCACACCTTAGTTCCTGGCACTGCCAGTCAGGCTGGAAACTCCAATCATTGTGACAGCAAGTTTCAAACCGTCCTGGGCAAGAGATTAACCTTCGGAGTGGCCACCTGGGCAGAAACCTTTCTGCAAGCTCCTACTATAATTAAATGGTTTGTGTCCAAATCAGTGACACGGTGAGACACAGGCGTCTGCTGGAAGGCAAACCTCGAGGCAACCACCAGGGTGTTCACTGAATTACTTTGAACTTCTCAGGTCTGCAAGGAGCAGCTTTCTTACATCTTGAAAAGGGCTTCAGAGGATTTCTGCTGAAGGTTCTCTTGGACGCAGTGCTACCTAGCAGCAAATCAGATGTGCTTCCATTACTGCCACAAGCTGCTGAAGAGCATGTTGCCTAATACATCTGTGGTCAAAATAAAATAATAATAATAATAATAATAATAATAATAATAATGTCATTTGGGGAATAGTTAAAGCAAAGCCATATACTGAGGGTTCACTGAAAACTAAAAACCCCACAATGAATGAATGTATCTGTGAAATCCAACTACAGTGTGGCAAAAATCCTCATGACAGTTGGGGTGGCCACGAGCTTCGGCTGTCAGAACATCCAGAACTGTAGGGATTCTTCAAGGGATGAACTCAGTCTGGAGCGAAAAAAAAAAGTTGTTCTAAATAGCTAAGGAAAACGTCATCGACGCTCCAGAGGAACATAACAAAACTATAAAGGGAGGAAGGGGAAGCAACGAAGAGAATCAGAAGGCAAGTTCAAATAGCAAAAGGTGGAGATTCAAAGCACTGCAGGAAGTGATCACTCAGTGTAAATACAAACAAAACCAAAACACCCTCAAAACACATTTTCCAGCTTGTGCATGTCAAGCTGTAGGACATGGGGAATCCAAATCAGAAGTTTTACAAAATCTTTCCAGCTGTGACCAACACTGATAGCTCCAACTCAGCAGTTATTGTAACAGGACAAGCAAATGGATTGAGATGCACACACACCTAGGTACTCTGCTGAACAAGGGTTGGAAAAATATGGGGAAGGAATGCAAAATGTGGACTTGTTCTCTCGTACAGATATGCCACAATAAGAACACAAAGAAGAAAAGTAAATGCCACGAATGGGCATTGTTGTCCACACACTATCCTGTCAGATTAGTGTTATTACCATACATCTTAGTTTAGGAAGAATCCAGGGAATTAATTCTGATATGCCACAGTATGTCCTTCTGTAAATCTGAAGGTCTAGTTTCGATGCTAACAGCCGTAGGAGATATCCATGGACACAGCTAGCAGAGAGCTTGAAGGGGGAAAGGAGAGTCATCACTCAGGCACATGCCCCATCTCAGCCTTTGATCTGTCACACTGATCCCAAGAGAATGACTGGGAGTGGAGAGGGTACAATGAGAAGAAAAGACACTAGAAAAATCTCAGAGAGATGATTCTCGAGGCTTTCACTAGAAATATACATGAAGTAACTCAAATATCTTTAGCCATTCTATAATTTAGTAGCCCACTGCTTGTCAGTAATCACTGCCCCATTTCAACTGAATGGCCTGAATTCACAGGGCAACAAACTAAAAATCTCCCATCACTGAAATCAAATGCCCAGCTTTGGTAATGAGGAAGCAGGGAGGAGAATTTGGTTATTTTCTCCAAGGGAATTCCTGCATAGATATCAGCCATTTTTAAGAATTCCAGTGTGACCATGATCGCTTTGAATTTTTTGATCCAGAAGATAGACCGAAGCTACTGAAAACTATCATTCCTCCTCCTTCATATATGGGAAACTGAAAATTGTTCTGCAATCCTTGGCATAACCAATCGAGTTTGACATTCAAATAGCAACATTTTTATAAATTCTTAAATTACAGGGAACTAGAAATAAAGGGTAATTTTCCATAGTGGTAATTTTTTGTAAGTTCCGTCTTCAAGAAAAAGAAATACAGTATTTTCCTCCCTGGGCCAATGTGCTGACTGACAACAGCATTGTTTCATTGAAACTGCTAGACTTTACAACCTACAAATAGACCTCTATACCACGTACATTTACAAACCCGTATTGAAAGTACATCGCAGATGTTGTAGCCCTGCAATGAGTTTAAAACCACCAAAATCAAAGCACTCGTGCAATCTTTCGTTGGCTTCTTTGCACAATCCACAGCATGATGAAGCCTTCAAATACATCGTTACACGCTGTTTTTCCACAGGATGTTTGTTTCATTCTGTACACAGAATAGTCAGTGTTCACCAGTGAGGAGCATATTTAACATTTTTTTTTTCCTTTTAGTTCCTCATATCACCTCATGGCTATTTACTAATTTAAAGCCTGTTCATAGACATTCATTTCCCAAGAATGGCTACCGCTCCTGCTCCAGAGTGTTTCACTTGCACCAATAAACTGATTTTCACAATTCATGGCTAGTGAGAAGACAACGCTCTTCCATTGGAGAGTGGAGACTGAGAACAAGGAAATTAAGCTTAAGACATTTTGCTGAAATGCCCCAATTGAGCTGATTTTTAATAAAGGCTTACACAACTCTGAGAACACTATGTTTTACATGAGCAGCCCACATCAGCTTCAGTTGAATCTGTAGGTGCTTAGCATTTCCGCCAGGCAAAACCCTGTTCTCAAGTCAGGTACCTGGAGAATGGGGAATGCAATTAATCATCATCTGCAAGAGGCAGAGTCTGCTTGAACTGAGCAGCAGTATGAGAGAAAGCTCAAACATTTAATCTCAAACACATACAGTTCAGTGAATTACATGCAGAACCAGAATTAGAGCTTACAGGAAAGAAAATACTTACATGCTGTTCTTCAGGAATATTTTAAAAGAAATCTTTTTGTTCCACTTTTTCTGTAGATAAACCTTTCAAATAGGTTTTGCTGCAGCTAGATCAAAACATACTGTGTTTAGAAAGTACTGCTCAGGGAAAGTTTACCTGAAGCCAGAAAACAGTGAAGAGATAAGACATTAGAATAACAAGAAAAACTGTAAAAGGATACAGAAATAATCCCTGACCATGCTTGGTCATATTAACCAAAATGAAAAACAAGTAACTATTATCTACATTAAAAGTGAAGCCTGTGTTCAGGCTATTTCCAGAGTCACAGAAGTTAGTGGACAACATTCTTCAGAAGTCTAGGACGCCTCCAATCTTAGCTCAGGCTTGCAGCTAACTAAGGGTTTGCAGCAAACAACAGCTGGTTAGATTCCAGTTAGACAGGGAAAAAATCCTGCTCATAGTATGAACAGTGAGACTTACACAGATTACTCATGAGGCCATTGAGCCTCCGTCATCGAAAGCTGGAGGAACTGGTCAGACAAATTTGTCACCAACGACACCAGTGTAATTGATTTGCCATGGAACAAAGTGGTGGATTAGGTTCTTAAAGCTCCTTCTGGTCCTAAATTCTCATAACAATACATTTACTTAGGGAGCTTGAAAGCCATAAATATATTTAAGCTGTTAATAACTTCATTTATTTAACTCTGACTTTGGTGTACAATGAGAAGGTTATGTATGAACTTACCAGTGAAGACCACAGGTCCACCTAGCACAGTGCTCCATCTCCCACAGTAGTCATGGGAGCGGACACTCAAGAAAAAACAGAACAGTGGTTTCAGTTGGACATTCTGCCTCCCAGCCTTCAAACATTTTCAAGTCAGGTTATGTGATTTATCTAGTTACTGGACTCTACAGCATCTCTTCCAAAGTTTTTTCCAGCCTCTCCTTGCCTCTTTACAAATTCCTTGATCCAGAAAGTCATTCAAGGAGTCCACACAGACTGTCTGAAGAATGAGTTCCTCATGTTTGTTTTGAATGAAGATCGTACTATCTTCCGATATCTTTCATGCTTGTATTAGAAGAGCCAGGAAAAAGCCAATCCAACTCCACTTTTCTCCAGACCTCTCAGTTCTGCAATCCCCTTCTTACCTTCCCACTATATAATGCATTTTTCCAAATAAGATTCTTGGATATTCAATGGATGGGGTTCCTCGCATGTTGTGATGGTAATCACAGTATTCCTCTGACCATCCTTGGTCATCTCCGAGTAATTTCAGTTCTGGAGTATCCTGTCTCAGATAAATGGACCAGAATCCTGGATTTTTACCATAGCATATGGACTTGAACAGACTTGAACAAAACAAGTCTGTTCTCTATTTGCTTCTTAATCATTCCTAACCTTTTTTTTTTTTTTTTTTTTCCCCTTGAATTACTGCTACTAAGTGATATTTTCATGTAACTGCCTATCATAATGCAAAGGTCTTGTTCCTGAAGACCTTTAGGTCAGCTTAGAAATTATCCAAGGTGTGAAGATAGGATTATTCTTCCCCAAATGTACCAATCTACAATTATCGATACTGAATTGCACTTGGTTTTTTCTACAGTTAATCTTTCTGCAGGCTATGCAGTCTCCCTCATCCTTACTGCCTTGCATAACCTCTGCAGTGGTTTCACGATCACCAAATTCTAGTTGCCAAATTTAGTGTAGTGGTCTTAGCATTTATTCTTTTTCTGTGGGAGAGAGATTAGGAGAAAAGCAAAGCAGGCTCAAGCTTAAAAATGAACAAATAATTTTATTAACACACTAAAAGAATGGAAACAGAAAGCTGGGGGGAAAAAAACTAAAACAAAACAGAATGAAACTCCAAAAACACTCTTCCCTCCCCTTACAAACTGTTAGCTTTCCTACAAAACAACATAAAGAGACAAAACTTGTAATTTTCAGTCAGTTTCACCATTTGGAAATATCCTTTCACCAGTCTTTAGGAGAGGAGACTCTCTTTGAGTCCTGGATCCCACTGACAACCTAGAACCCTAGAAACCCTTGTGGGTTTTTAACTGTCACAAAAACAGCTGCCTGGGGAAATCTGCCTTTGTGACCCTCCCAGGAGCAGTTTCCCAAGCTGCTCATGGGTCATGGGTCTTAGACTTTTGCATACTGGGGTGTCACCTTTTAAAGATGAATAACTCCAAAGCAAAGGATTCTTCATCTCAAGGTACAGAGATATCTTCTCACTTCTTCACTGAAGCAGGAGGCTTCTCATCTCTATCTCTGTTCAAGCATCTTATGGGATTAATATCACTTAGTCCATCACAAACACCTTTGCTCAAATCCACACACAAATCTAAACAATCATCTCCCCAAATGCTTATCTTTCCCATGATTTAAAGGGATAATCTACATATGAAGTTCATTTCCATGGCTCAATAAGGATAGAATGGCAAACTCCTCAACCCCCTGTCCCAAAAGTCTTTTCACTCTCACTCCACTGACTTCATGCTGTTTCTTCTTTATGTTCACTCTGTCCCTTTTCTTTTCTCTCTCAGGGAAGGGTTAAACCTTGGAAGCTTCATGCTGCCAGGAAAGGGTTAAATCTGCCCAGGGTACTTTTTTCTCTCTCTCTGCAGCTCATGGTGTTGGATGTTCAAGGCCACGCTGGTGAGGGGGGCGAAGAACTCACAGAAAGATCAGAGATCAGAGCGCCTGGGCAGTCTGGAATCAAAGAACCCAGGCAGGATCAGAAATGCCTTTTTGCCCAGGCCCAGCCAACCCCTGCCTACAGCACGATGTTACCTCTCTCTCTCTCTAACCAAAGGGAAAAAAAAAGAGAGACCTGCAGGAAATCAAGGGGTTTTATGTGTATCCTCCCAAAGTCACAACTGACATTTTTAGTGATCAAACTAGGTGCCAATATTCCAACTAACCTTCTGATAGGTTCCTGTCCATTCTAAAGCAATTCCCAGGTCCTGACCGGGAAATACATTCTACATTTCTCCATAACTAGAAACAAAACTGTGCCAACCCATGACAACCTCCTATAGCCAGCAAAGCCTTGTCTCCTTGCTAATAAACTCCCTTCTTCAGGACATTTAAGAATACATGGAATAGTATGGAATTCTGCCTGTGTTCTCCCTCCTATGCAAGAACTGACCCTTTTCTTCTATCCAATTATGGTCTATCTTCTGTTCTCATATTTCAAATCATATTCTCATCCATTTCAGTATCTTCCTTCTTATGCCAGTGACAGCTTTGTGTTGCTTGATTTTCCTAAAACACCTCAATTAAAAAGTTCTGTCAGACACATTTTAAAAATCTGAGTTGACCGTATCAGTCAGATGATCCTTATTTATATATCTCTGACCCGTTTAGAAAAACTCTGAGAGTTTTATTAACTCTCACTGATAAGATAATATTTATTCAGGTAGATACTAATTCCATCTCTTACAATATCTAGTCATTCACCTGGAGCAGATGGCAATTTTAAGTGGCCAGATACCCTTGAACCTTTCTTAAAGATGGAAATTGTGTTTGACACCTGATTTTCATGTACTGAGGATTAGAAAAGAGACATGTTACACACTGCTTTTGTAGATATTGCAGCCCTGAGTTCTCTTAGACTTCATGGGTAAATCCTTCAGATCCTGGAGATTCATCTGCATTCATCTGCCTATTGTACCACTACTCCTTCCAGGTATTTCAGTTTCAGAGACAGCCTCTGCCAAGTTCCCTGAATACCCCAAAAGGGATCTGGAAGGATAATTTCCCTGATTTCTTTGTGTTGGATTTGTGTGGCCGGGTTTTGATAGAAGGGGAGGGCTACAGGGGTGGCTTCTGTGACAAGTTGCCACAAGCTTCCCCTACGTCTGATGGAGCCAATGCCAACCAGCTCCAAGCTGGACCCACCACTGGCCAAGGCTGAGCTCATCGGTGAGGGTGGTAATGCCTATGGCTCATGTATTTAAGAAGAGGAAACCACAAACCCTGCACAACTGCAGCCACAGAGAGGAGCAAAAACACGTGAGAGAAACAACTCTGCAGACACCAAGGTCAGTGCAGAAGGACAGGGAGGAGGTTCTGCCCATGACGGTAATGGGTGAGTGATTTCTCCCTATCCTTAACTCACAAGCCTTTTGTTATATTTTCTCTTCCCTGTCCAGATGAGGAGGGCTGTGCTAGAGCAGCCTTGGTGGGCACCTGGCATCCTGTTAGGGTCATCAAACCCATCTTCCACAGTGAACAAAGGACATAAATTGTTCAGCTTCTCTCCAGTGACTCTGCCCTCCCTGAGAGTTCAGTTTATACCCTTGTCATTTTCAGACTCACTGACTATTTTTTCCTTCCTGATGGATTGAAAAAAGAATGTTGACCAATTTTTGATTCTCAGTAGTTAGGTCTCAGACCCATAATAGTTATAAGAGTATATCAGTCAGTGTTAGTGATACTTTGGCTTGGTTTTGGTTTTTTTTGTTTTTCATTTACGTATCTCTCTAGCTTTTGGAAGAGCACCCTCTTTATCTTCCTTTGTTGTTTAGCCATGACTGCTTATTTGTGTTTCAGGCGTGTTCAGTAAGTAGTGTGCGTTGGCACTCTGCTGCCTGTTGGGTGTCCTGTAGTCTTCATCTTGCCTTTATGGATTTAATTGTCTTGTGTGGAATTCTTTGTCTGTTCTTGGTAAACGTTCTCATTTTCACACAGTTCCCCGTGCTGAAATGAACACAACAGTAGCAGGCATGTTGACCTCTATTGCTCCCCAAAGATACGGAATCCAAGGGTGTCAGGTCATTCTTAAAGAGCAACCTTAATGTTCAGCAAGATATATGTGCATATATGCATTTATATGCTTGCGTATGTGTGTGTATATATTCATTATAGATAATTGTGCACATTATATATATAGGGCAGACGTGGCTGGTAAACAAACAACTGCAAAAGGACTTCTGGTTTTCCTGGGTATAACCAGACACAATTGAGGGTTCATTTCTATCTGTTCTGATTCCTGAGTTTGCCTGAAATATACACTGATAATAATTAGCATTTCTTAGCAAGTGGTTCTCAGACCTTTCTGAGTGTCATTATTCCTCTTTGCAGAGCACTTATGAGCCACAGAACAGAGAATTGGCAGAAGACAGTTCCTGTGATTCTTCATTTCACTCTGCTACCTATACTGGCATCTCTTTTATTTGTTAGGACCCCAAACTTCGTAAACTACTGGGGGCATTGCTTTCAATTTGCTATTATAATTATAGTTGACTTTATGTGGTAAACATGCCCAGATGAGGTCCTTACATCCATATTTCCAGTTCCTCTTTCACCTGCTTATAACAAATATTTGTGTTGTATCAATGTAACACAGAGTGATTTTTATGCAACAGATATTTCAAGGTGACTCATTTGCTTTTTAAGCACGTTTAATATGTGATAGCTCACTCTGATTGAATAAGGTGATACAGACACAACATTCACATCATTGGGCCTTTGAGATCATCCATGTTCCCATGACTCATGTGGGACATGTTCTAGAGAAATCCAGTGCTACCTACCAAAACCACTGAAGCACTATCTTTGCAGAAGTACATAGTCCATAAACAATACCCCATAAAACAAGAAATAAATAACAGCATTTTTGACCTTTCTAGGGTATAGCATCAACACCTAATGTATAGATTTGTTTTTTGCTTAATTCTTGTCCTGTGAGATGCACAGTCGTTCATTTTTCACTTCACCTGTCTGACTCCCATTTCTCCTATTAATCTATGTTACTCATCCAGTTTTTTCGCAATAGTTTGATACCAAGGCAAGTTCTGTGTCACATATCATCTCGAGCTGGAATATTCGGTAGCTACTCCCTTAACCCCATTTTACCTGTTTAGTCCCAAGCACAGCTATGCACATTTCCAGGTGAGGAAAAAACAAACAAACCAACAAACCTGTTTCTTTGGTGTTTAATGGCATACTACTTCAGTTTCTACGTCAGTGTCACACCATTGGGTGGATGTACAGATTAGGGAGCTTTATGTACAGAAGGGCACCCCATTGTCCACCAAAACTAACCAAGTTGCATATTGTATTTATGAAAGCACCTAACTTTGTGAAGATAGAAAAAACCAAAAACAACAAACCAACCCAAGAAGCGGCCTCAAGATTATAGAGTATCATTCCATAAAGTGCAAAGAGACTGAATTGGCAGAGTTAATTATTACTCAGCTGTCCATGTCGTTTTGTTAATAACTGGAGAGTCCAGTAGAACGCACACTAGCTCTATAGGCCTGTATTTTGCACATCACAATTTTACAGCAGTGACACTAGCAAGCCAAAAACTGCATACAAGGTTTCTCCATTTTTCTCTCATATGACTCAGAGAGCTGTCACCTCTCCCACATTGCCTGGTACAGTAATTACACTGGAATTTCACCTCCAAGACATAGTAACAGTAGAAGTTTGGTACTCTACCAATATTTAAAATTCTCTCACAGTCCTTCCTAATGTACTGATTCTTTGCTGTGCTGAATCAGCACAGCACTGAAAACCAATCTCTCCTCATAATCACTGACAGAAAGCAATGCCTTTGCAAGGGCAGAGTCAACAAAAACCAGGATTAGAATAGAGTGACAGTAGCTGCATCAACTCCTATAGCATCATTTTAAAATTATCTAAAATCAATAACCTTTCACTTCTGGAGCACGAGGTTCAATTCTGCATTTAGCCATGCATGAAAATGAGTCTGGCAATCTTGGGTGAGCCTCCACAGAATCATTCACATAATTTCCCGTGACTGGCAGATTTTACTGTAGAGAAAGAAGGAAAACGGATTAGAAAACAAAAGCGAGGTTTTGTCAAGTTGAAAAATCAAACATCAATAAATCTGAATGTCAGAATCACAAACCAGCAAATTCATATCTGAAGGCTTGGACCTTCGTGCAGCCCTTGAAAGGAGAGAATGAAAAGTGGAATAGAAGGCAGGATCTAGCGTAAGCCCAATGGAGCAGCCACCATGGCATCAATGGAGTAGTCATGGAAGCGTGGGCTGTGAGTGGGATGTTTGCACACCCACGGACTGCTGCTGAACTCTACTTCTTCTGCACCAGCAGAGCTCTCAGGACTGCCCACCCAGTACAGCAGGCACTTCTGGATCTCAAACATGCCCTGCAGTTTGCCAAGGCCAGCAGCCCTCCCCCACCTGCTGCCATGGATTCCAGGGGGCTGCTTGGAATCCAAAAGTTATCAGTGCAGTGAGGAAGACTGCAAGTCCTTCTTTTTCATGGAGGAGCTCAACCTGAACAACAAAACATACAAATTAAAACCTAAAAATACTCATGAAAGAGAAAAAAATTAGAAAAGGATGCAAGTAAGAGTGAGAGGCAAGTGAAGAATGGCAACCCCTCATCTGCCATAAGCGTGTTCTCAGCTGCTTTGGGTGACTAAAGGGAATATCTCCCATACAAAATGAACCCAGGTGACAGTGAACTACCTCAGTGAGGGCAGTGGACAGTCTTTTGATTCTGTACATACAAATTATTTGCGATTAGCTTTTCTCCTTATGTATAACTCTTCTTTTCTTTGACAAATACTAAACTTTGTGAAGCTAGAATTCTTTGAAATTAACCACACGATGATGCGCTGTCATTTCAAGGCTTAAATGGGAATGACAAAAGGTGCTATCTTTCATAGGGTGACACAAATCAAGGCACGTGCCTGATGCAGATGGTTCTCGTATGCACTTTCAAGAAGGGACTGCATCTTTACATTCACTTAAACAACATCTGTCTTAAAAGGATATGGATTCCAACTTGGAGCCCTGTGCATTACCGTGGTGTAAATACTGTAAAACTCATCTATATTTTTCAGTCAGTGCTTTGCCTAAAAATTTAGAGACAAAGTGAAAAAAAAAAAAAAAAAAAGACATAGAAACACAAGAGATTGATTGGCTTAACATAAATATAAGCTGGAACTATTTCTGTATGATTTAGCTGGTTTACTTTAATAAAAAGGGTAAAAGACACTCAGAAAGCGTCATCCAAAGCACCCATCACCTCTGCAGCTCTTCAGATTGTATTTAACACTCCTCAGTCATCATCCTGTTACGTGGGGAATCCTACAAATAAAACTAGAAAATCTAGAGCAAGAAAACTGCTGCTGTTTTCATCCAAATACTTGGATAGAAATGGAAAAAAAAAAAACCAAACATGAAAACCTGTCAGTTTCACAGCATAATTCTACCTGTTGTTTACCAAATTTACAGTACAACCACCCTCCTCCTTGCACGATCTCGAATAATTTTTCAGTTGTAGAAAATTTTTACTTACTGTTTTCCTTCCTCTTGGGTGTGTCCAAGACTTTAGAGTCAGGCTGGTGTTCGTGCATTTTTCCCCCTCTGGATTCTTGGACATTATGGCCTTCTCTAGGGAAGAAACAGTGTCACTGCCACCAGGAAGGAAATGCCCTGTCACACTCCTGTGTTGTAAAATAGAGACAGTCTTGCAGTTCACCTCTCATTTTCTCAATACCACTTCAGGGAATATAATTTTATGAAAAAAAAAGAAAAAAGAAACAAAGAAGAATGGCAGCAAACCTAATTTAACCACCCTTTGACTAAATACGCAAGGCACGTTAGAAGCTAACCCACCGTAGTCTTATTTAAAAATGGGTGGCTGAAAGGTGCTGTAGGATTTACAGAAAGAAAACAGGTTGTCTTGGAGGCTGGTGCCAAATAACTCCTTGCCTCAGTTATCACTCTTCAGTCAAAAAGGGCACGAAGAAACTTCCTAAGTCATTTAGCCAGCAACCCCCATGGAGTTAGGCTGGCCTCTCCTGTCAGTGATGAAACAGCCAAATTCTCTGAGAGCGGTGAGATACTCCTTTTATCCCTGGTAGAACTGCCTAAAGAGTCATCAAGTGTGGGAAACATGAGGCCCCTCCAAATCAAAGTGATAAAAATACAAAGTGTTTTATTACCTTACTTTAATCTTTATAATTTATGTTTGGAAAAATAAGAACGACCCCACAACGTCACCAATAGTTAGGCAGCAGTGGGATTAATTTTAGCTCAGTATTCAATTCCTGTAAGGAGGCTTTCTTCCAGACCATGATCTTTGTGATTCCATTCCCATCTTCGTCTGCCCCCAGTCTCTCTCATAACTAAAGACATATCTTTCAGCCCTGACAAAGCTGGTATAAAGTACTGGGTGTTTTATTACAAGCTGTAATTCAGTCACTTTGGAGGTGATTTTCTTTCTCTAGTAATGACTTAGTGGAGGAAACTGGTAATTTTTTTGTTGCACTGCAGCGCTGCTAGAGAGGTCACATACTGTGAGAGAATAGGTGTTTAGAAACATTTCTCTGCCTGATCTGATTGCCTTTAAAAGTCCTAAAGAAAGTGAAAATATATTCATTCTCTTGTGTAATTTTAAATATTCGTGTTAAAACCTAGCATGATCTGAAGAAAAGCAAGTTTTGTGGGCCTGATTTCAATTTGAGCAGAGCTTCAGTTAATAATGTAGCACACATAAACCCTCTTTTAAAAGTTCATAATATTACACCGAAGACAGAATTGCTAAAGAACTTTGTTAATTTTCCTCCCTATAAAATCAGTGTTACAGACTTCCAGCAGATGTGTTTAATAGACATTGTTAATAAAAGAAGTATTGCATAAAATAAGTTCACACCATTTCATCAGTATTACCTTCTCTCACCATTAAGAGCAGAATTTCTCCTGTTACTTCAAATTATTTCATTAATGCCTAAGCAAAGAAATAATAACTCATCTCCAAACCCTAGAAACCTCTGTCAGCACCAGTACTGTTCCTGTATTCAAAAAACTGCCACTGCTTCCATTTAGTTCCTATTTGTACATGTTTAAAAGCTGCTCTTAAGAATGTGTTCTAGAAAATTCAGTCCATGAGCATTTTAACTTTAAGCTGGGGAAAAATTCATCTGCTTTTTAAGCTCTTGGGTGCCAAAGGGGTTTGATAGGATCAGATGTTTTTCTGAGCAACGTACCAGCTAATCAGTGTAACTTTGAATGTTTAACTGTCAGGGAAATGTTACTAAATATAATTTTTTTTTTTCAAGGCAAAAGCCCCACCAAAGGTGATATCTCTGGGTCAAACTGTCTATACTACCTCATGCCTGGGATAAGTGCCTAAGTCACAACTATGCTCCTGCCATAAAATAAGCTGTGTTGCTCTGATGTGAAGGTGCAGTTCTCTGTCTCCGACAACAAGGCTATTTATTCACCTAAGTAAACACAGGTTTATGAGCTACAGATCCCTATTTCCCTCCCATCTGTGCAGGTAACCCGATGATATGTAAAGTGCAAGAGTTCTCCTAGGGCTTGACCAAATCTTGTCTTCATGTTGGTATCAGCCTTTTCCCTCTACAGCCTGATTTCCACAGAAACCTAATGCCTAGTGGAACAGGAATAGCAACAAGTTCTTGGTTTGGGTAAGTTGGAGCCAAGATCTGGGAAAACCTTAAGAAACCTCTGGAGACACAACGGGCCGTGGAGTTGGGATTCTCTGGAGTAACTCTTCCGAAAGCTGTGTAGTTATTTTTTTAACATGTGTAAAAAATGCATCTATTTAGACTGAGTAGGATAAAGTAGATTTTGATCCATTAGAGGTACACACTACATACTTGTGGTATGAAGTGAGAGAAAGAAGCAATGGCATAATGCTTAGGCACTAGTTTGGTTAAACCCACCTCCCCATCAGAGAACTCTAAATGTTCAGCTCATGGTTCTCAACAAAAGACCTTTAAGGCTTTCAAGCAGTAAAGTTCACCTGAGAAGCCTGTCCAAAGCACCCCAGTTTTAATATCCTCTACTATACTCTGGTAGAAAAGCAGCTATGACAACCTTGAGTTCTCTCCCAGACTCGAGCCTCGCTGTACTTGCCCGGCAATAGGTAGGACCCCCATTCAGCACAGATACTGCTGATGTGATTACACAACCCACAATTAAGCAACGCTTTGTGATGTAAAATAACTCACCTGGATGGCCTCAAGCAGTTTTTCACATCTGAGAAACGGAGTAAAAGAAAAAAATCCCAAACGTATGCAAGTCACAGTTCTGCTGCACCCCTAAACATAATCCTGGCAACCTTGCCCACCTTTTCTTTATGCACTTCCATCCGTTAAAAACATAAATCACAGTTGCCTGGAGGGGCCAAAATTCAGAAGGATGCCACGACAAACCAGGGAATTGATCACTGAGTCTAACATCTGAGAATAGCTCCGAGCATGCTGCTGCTTTTCTATCATGAGTGGGTTAATATTTTCCTCCTCTAGGTACACACATTTCATAGCAATATATCCTGTCGCTATTTAGGACTCACTGGCCACTTCCATTACAAATGTTCTTCTCCTGACACTTACAACCAGAGCTGTTGTTACACTGTCCACTGCCAGACAAAATCTGCCTCCTGGGTTTCATCACAAAATCAGCACTGTGAGCCACCCTCACTGAAATTTTTGCAATTCTTTTGGCAATCTTGAGGTGATGTAAAAACAACAGATAGCTTAAGGTCGAGTGTCAGCAAAAAAATCTCAAATACAAATTGATCTGGCTGCTTGAAAATCAAAAAATGATGAATCCTCTGTATTCAAAGGAGAATCAGCATTGAGTGGAGGTTTGAATCCAGTGGTAGAAAGCAGAGCAAACGTTTGAGTGAACCCCAGTGAGAACCAAAATAGCATTTTGCACTGCTCTATTTATAACTCAATAATTTTAAATGGTAAGACCAAAAATAGTAATGGCAATATGTTAGCTCAACGTAATTTTTCTTTCCAAAAGAGATAAATTAGCCTTTTTTTTTTTTTTTTTTTTGGTCGTAGAGAGTAGTAAAATTAAAATCAATAACAAATATTTTTCCAGATAGTTTTGGAGGGGTTCTTTTTTTTTTTTCCTAAAGTTTTAATCCTTTGTGGCAAGAGCTCCTGGCATCTGAATGTGGTGTTTCCTTCATCTGATTTCATTTAGGATCTACATTTATCGAGGGACTTTCAGAAGTACGTAATGATTTAGCAAGGCAGCTAGTTTAAGTGGGGGATAATGAGGCCTTCACCCTCCCCTTCACTCTGTGCCACCGTTTTTCACTCTCCCCATCTCCACTGTACCCTCAAGAGCGGCGGATCTGCAGCCAAGCCTTGCGCACTCCCCACGGCCAACTTCCTCCGGAGCTGCAGCGTGTAATTACAAGCAGCTGCTAAGGGCTGCTGAGAGCGGGGCAGGCAGCACCTTCCTGCCCAGAGCTAAGCCCAGGCTTTGGGAGACACCAGGCTTCGGGAACACACAGGCTTCGCTACATGGACAGCCACAAGGAGGTACCCATGCTGCGGTAGTAGAAGTCGGAGAGCAGCATTCCAGCTTAGCCTTCAGAGACACTAAAAGGACTGGGTATTTCAGCCTCCCTCCCCCTTTCCTCGTTTCCCTAAAGCCATCTGTTTAAAGGGAAGAAAGGCTCCTTCCCTAGATCCGCCTGCTGCTCCTGCGCTGCTCCTTCCCTTGCTGACACCCGGCACCACATCCCGTGGCGCTGTGCCGGGGAGCTGTGCATCCCACAGGGACAGAAACTGGAGATTGAGGCCCTTCCTGAATGGGATGTGCTGGCCCCTGGGAACTTCACCGGGACTGCAGGGTTTTTTTATTATTTTCTAAAAAGCAAAAGCCTTGCTGCCAGTCAAAGTTTGCGATAAACCTAAATGGCATCTTTTTGTCCTTAGACAAAAGCAAAGTGGTAAAATAGCAGGGGAGGCTGTGTAGGCACGGCCCAGATACACATCTGGACTGGCTAGTTCTTTGTTGTGCCTTTTCAATTCTGTTTCTGATAAACTCTGAAACTTAATTCCTTATTAGCATTCCTGAAGATGAATGCAAATTTCCATTTGTCCACCTTCGAGGGTGGACCCCAACATTCTAATCTTAACGTGTCAGAAGGAGCAAGCTCATCCGACCCCTGCATTTCAAGCAATTTGTGATTCCCAGGGACTTAGCTATAGGATTTGCTAAGGGAAATTTCTTAGGCTAGATGAACAAAAATGTTTAGGGTCTTGTGCACGCCA
Source organism: Hirundo rustica (assembly GCF_015227805.2). Classification (NCBI taxonomy): domain Eukaryota; kingdom Metazoa; phylum Chordata; class Aves; order Passeriformes; family Hirundinidae; genus Hirundo; species Hirundo rustica. Next base: position 71,844,759 of record NC_053454.1, on the reverse strand, counting down.
TGACGTTAGTTACAAAGCACTAACAACAAGAGTTAGTAAACTCAGAGGGCATTGTCAGGGAATTACCACTGTCAGTGCCATCACAGAACAGCTGAGGTTAGGAGATACTCCTAGAGATTGCCTGCTCCATGTCCCCTGCTCAGAAGTGTCCCAAGTTTTGACTACCACCAAGGATGGAGACTCCACAACCTTTCTGGGCAACCTGTGCCACTGCTTGGTAGTTGGAGATGATCTTTTGTTTCTATCTGTACATCTTTGAGAAATAATAACCATAACAACAGCATTTTTACAGTTTTCCTCCAGAAAAAAAAACCCATAATTTCAGGCATGCTAAACATGAAAAAGCCACTCTTATAAAAGTTACTCTCAAGAAAATGAACTCAAAGTGGAAGTGCAATAAATAGTGCAAAAATCCTCGTTAGCCTACAGACCGAAAGTAGAAGCGATGTAGGACTGTAAAGACACAGGCTAGTCATGGACAGTTGTTCTGATCAAAGGACAGAGCATTAAGAAAGAACAAGCATGTTAGAGATGTCAATACTAAAGAGTGACTAGAATTACTTAGAATGCTTTGAGGCAATAAATCTTCAGCAAATGGAATGTACTTAAGGAAGGAGAATTTTAGGTCAAATTGCAGGAAAATACTCCTAATGGTAAAGTACAGAAAGTTTGTGGAGTACTTATTTGCCTGAAGGAAGAGGCATGGCGTATCCCTGAAGACTTTTAAAACTACACTGGAAAAAGCACAGAAGTGTTTGGTACACAATAATCCTGTACCAGGAGGGAGAAAGGCTAGATGATATAACTGGGCTTTTCCATCTCTGCTTTCTGTGATTCAATGGTAATTCCACTGGCCAGTTCCAAAAACCCAACATCAACTGTAAGCACCCTTGTTAGAAGCAAATGTTATAGAAGAATTTATCCCTTCAGCCCAGCACAGAATGCAAGTGCTCTTCAGAAATCAAAACAGATCCCATGTTTTAACTTACTTTTATTTGAATATGCCTATATGAGGATGAAAACATTAAAACTGTGAACACTCACTGTGTTTGTACTTACAGCAGGGTTCAGATGTGTTCAGCCTGGGTACTCACAGTGAAATTTCCCAATTTTGAATGGAAATTATACAGATACTGTTTAACTGAGGTGGATTCCATACGCAGTTATAATGTTGCTCAGCATAAGGAAGAGAGACAGATCTGAGATTCTGTGAACTTTCAAAGGCAGGTTTGCAACTTTCTGCCTTTTAATTTTTTTTTTTTTTTTTTTTTTGAGCTGTTGGAGGAGGAATAAAGGGGGGGGGGGGGGATAGTATATTTTACATAGAGTCCTCTAAAAATTCTTACTCTTTTCACTTAAAATAACCACTATGTGGTCTTAATCTCAGGTTTGGAAAGAGATGCAGCTATCTGCATTCCAAAATCCACAAAGGCCGGTGCTGTTCTTGGGAAGCCTTGTTCTATCCCAGTTGATCCCAGGTGATTAGCAAGGATTGAGCCAGCAGTCCTGCTAAACTTCATTAAATAGGTGAATTATATCCACGATACTAAAAGCAAGCATTGGATGACAAAAAATATGCACGGAGTGTCGTGGCACTACCATTTCATTTTGTATGAGGAGTGTGCTTTTGAAGAGATTTGTCCTGAGAGTTTCATCCTGGCTGGTTCAACCAGCAGCTCGAAGCTGGATTAATTTCAAATGAAGCTAAACTGGGAGATGTGTTCCAGCCATTACTGGACATTCAGCCCAGTGCTCCAGACCAGAGCTGGCACGAAGTGAAGTATCTTGAAAAGCACATAGCATGGTCACACAGTACCAGCAAGATTCACTGTACGGATCCACTCTCACTGCATCCCGCCACTGCCTAACACAGACACAGCCCTGCTGCCTCCGACAGCCCTCTTCCCAAAGGTGACGGTCTAACTAACTAGCAAGTTAGCGGAGAACCTGAACCATGGACGCAAGCCTGGCTCATCAGTGACTCCTTACTTCTGATTCCTTTTCGATTAGGTGAGCACTTGCACCAAGCGAGGTGCAAATCCTGCGGGACGGGTGTACCCCCCCGCACACCATTCAGAGCGGGGAGCGCCGAGGCTGCAGCCTTTCCTTGCACCCTCCCATCGCCAGCAGGCCCTTTCCAGAGCCGCTCCACCACCCCTCGCTCCGCTGCGCGCTGCCGCTGCAAAGGCGCCGCCTGCGCCCGCAGGGAGCGCACGGCGGGACGAGCCCCGCGGTTCCAGCTGCGCCGCTCCCCCTGGAAAAGGCTCCCCCTGGGAAGGGCCGAGCGCCGCGCCCGCCGTGTGCCGGCAGCGGGCACCGCCCGCCCCGCGCCCGGCGCTGCCCAACCCGGGATGCCCTTTAACCAGCGGCACGGCGCCCAGCCCCGGGCTCCAGGGAAACGCGACCTCAGGAACACGCGCCGGGAGCCGCAGCTAAGCTGCGGAGCGGATCCTCCCGGAGCGGGGCGCGCTCCTCCGGCACCGCGGGCCGGGGCTGGCCCCGGGCGGGGAGCGCCGCCGCCTCGCACCGCCCCTCACACCGCCCCTCCTCGCACCGCCCCTCACACCGCCGCCCCTCCTCGCACCGCCCCTCACACCGCCGCCCCTCCTCGCACCGCCGCCCCTCAGGCCGCGCTCCGGGCGCTGCGCCCCGCGGGCCCCGCTGCGGCAGCGCCACCTGGGGGCCGGCGGCGGCACCGCCCCGAGCAGGCCTCAGCTTGCCTTCGGGTTAAAACCCGGCGCGCAATGTTCTGAGGAGAACCAGCGAAAGCTATGGGGATAAACGGAAAAGAAAGCAAAAGGCAACACCTGTTTGTCACCTGGAAGATGCTGCAGATATTTCTCTCTCTCTCTTTTTTGTTTTGTTTTTTTTTTTTTTTTTTTGCAGTGGCTCCGGCCCAGGAAAACGGCAGCCAAGCGTGCAATGCTGCCAAAGGTGATCCCGTCACTGACGGCACCCAGCACGTAGAAGGAGATCAAAATGCTTCGGCTTCTACGGCCTTGAGAAAATAACAAGGGACAGGGATGCTCTTTGCACACCATGGATAATGTTCTACTTTGAGAATAAGCGAATACAGCCCGACTAGATCAGATATTTCACCCCCCTCGGATGGTGACAGACATCCCGGATTGATCAACACCGAAGAAAAAAACTTGAAGAAAAAATTTGAAGAATGTACAGAAATAGATATTTCACAGTGGTGGCAGGAGTAATGATGGCCTGGGTGGGCTCTGTGCTTTAGGTTCCTGTTAGCTCTGTCTATCCAGTCTAGAAAGGATGAAGACAGCCTGATTCTAAAAGTGCAACCCAAATGCCTGGTGACAACTGCAAGGTGGGGCACGCAGAGGCCAGGCTGGGAGCAGAGTGGTGGGAAAGCCTTTCCACAGAAAACCAGATCTCCAGCTCAGGAGAAGCAATGCATATCAGCAAAGTCACTCTTCGGGGTGGGCGGGAAAGGCAAACATACTTGGTGTGCAGCAGGAAATTGCTGTGAGACAGGTGAGGTAACCTTTCTGATGTACTCATCGCTAAAAAGGCACCAGGCGCGAGTGCAGCACCTTGGTTTGGGCACGTGTCAGGGATGTTGTTAACTGGAAAGAGCAGCAGGGAGCAAAGAGAGCGATCAGAGGGTTAGAAAATACAGCCTGGGACGAAAGATGAGAAGAACTGCAACAGTTTCATCTCCAGATGCGAAGACTGAGGAGGAGTAGGGCCGCCGTTTGTCAAGGCAAAGGAGTAATTTCTTCTGCCTGCCCATTGTGAACAAAAAGTAATAGATTTAAATTGCAGCAAACTTCTCTAGCGATAAGCTCAGGGAGACATCAAAACATATTGCCTGGAGAGGTTGTCACGTATTTGCCACTAGAGAACAAATTCAACAAACGTATTTTGAGACTGATATTAAAAAAAAAAAAATCAGAACTCTTACTGGAGATTGCAAAAAAACCCTTGTATTTTAATTATATTATTTTATGAGAGGAAAAATGCCTTTTTGATTTGAAACACAATTAGGATTCAAAAGAGGGGAACAGTATTTCCATGTTCTAAGCTAGCTCACCGAATGAATTGAAAAACCATGAGTATTTCTGTATCTCAGCCCCCTGACAATGAAATGGAGGCAGCAATACACAATTTATGATACTGCGAGTGTCATGCATTATTGCAACCTTGTGGAGGCTGGGAAAGAAGATGATGTACAAATGTAAAATATCTCCATTTTTCAGGCTTGCACTGCTTTAAATGCTGCAATTTGTTTTCCCTTCTTCTCAAGGAGTTCACTGTACACTGGGTCTCTCCTAGTAACTGAAGAACACCTCTTCCCAAAGAGGAACAAACCAGAGCTCATGTGGTTCAGCAGTTGAAAAATACCTCTAGATTAAAAACCCACAAGCCCTAACCATTACATTTCATACTAGTACAAGTTTCTTTCATTGTGTAACTTGCATCAGAAGAAATTTCTAATTCAGGAACAGCGATCCTTCCCCTCACTCAGGCACGTTAAAACGTCTGCTGAACAAAATCTACTTCCCCAAAACAATCCGTGAACATGCACAGCCAACACCAACTGTTTAGAAGACCTGTCAAACCAAAGCAGAGCTGAAGTGCCTCGTTACTACTTCCCTTCCAAAATGCAACAATGGGGCTAGATTCACTAGAACTTCAAAATATTCTTTGTTGTTAATGTAGTTTATATTTGAAGAGAAGCAATTCAGGTGAATATAGCATACTGTATAATCCAAACAAATAACTGCAGGTCCACTAAAAGCAGTGATCCCAAGCTAAAACCATTTTTAGCAGCCTTGTTCGGAAAATGCTTTCCAATCCTCTTATTGCAAACGCTTTCTTTTTGCAGATTTCTGCCATGATATCCCAGATTTCTGCCTCTTCTTGCCACACCAGTGTCCTGCTGTCCTGCAGACTCCCAGAACCCAATTTCCCTGTGGAACCAGCACCGTGGCTATGACAGTGTAGTGGCAGCGCTCACAATGGAAACTCTGCATGAGGAAAGCAACAGTGACAGTGCTGGAGATGGAAATATGGCTGTGGCACACATCAATGCAAGGCCTGTCAAAAAACATTGGGAAGTTTGCCTTGATCCTCAGCAGAAACTTAATCCTCACTCCTGTTGGTTGCTCCATAAAACAGCATTTTCATGTCCAGATCTGACACCCGTTTTTCCCAAGCATCTGAGTGAATGTATCACTTACTCAAGTGACTGGGATTATTTACATACACTGTATTCCTCATGTGTGCACCTATATTTAAATATTTAAGAACACAATCCAGGGAAAGTGATTTGAAAAGTAATTTCCTTTTTGCCTACCAGCTGCTGAGATGATTAAGTCACTACTTATACAGTACTTTCTAAGTTCTCCAGCTCTCCAGAGACTTCTTACATTTGGCATTATTTGTAGAAGTGCAAAATACCTAATTCCCTTCTAGTTCCAGTTAAAAGTTGCAATCAACTCATCTTAAAAATTATTATTCTTACAAGGACAACATATCAAAACTGCTGCTATGTTCCAGTGCCTTCCCCCCCCCTCCCCCCCTTTTTTTTTTTCCCTTTTCACTGCTTTTAAACTGATTACTTGTCATTTATTAAAACTCTAGATGTGGCCCTTAGGGACATGGCTTAGTGGTGAACTTGGGTTAATGGTTGGACTCAATGATCCTAGAGGTCTTTTCCAACCAAAATGATTTTATGGAGACAAGTGGAACAAGGTACATTTAAAAGCATATTTATAGTATTTTAATAACTATAGTTCAACATAGGAGTTGTTTTACTTTGCTTTATATCGATAGATTTAAAGATGCTCGGAAAGTTTTGGCAAAGATGTGACTAGCAATCAAATGCTTACAGGACACAGGATGTCGAGGAAAGTCAGACAAGTTTACTCTCACTCATGCTTATCAAAATCCCTCTCTGCAAGATGCATCACATGGCTTTTGCTATTAAAAAAATCACAATGATAAGAAAAAAATTGAGAGAAACAATCAAATATATTGTCAGTGGGGCTGCTCAATAGTTAGTACTATACATTTTTTTTTAATCTTTGCTTTCTGCAACTCCCTAAGATTTCAAGGGGAAGCAGTGTCACTGCCATCTGTACCTGGGGAAACATTTCAAGACCTTTCAGTGGGAAAATTTGTGAGTCAAGAGTCAGTTCTCAGTTAGGTGATACAGTTTATTGAATCAGCTGCAGAAGGGTCAAGAGTAAGGCATGAACCACTGCAGTTCTGAAAAAAAAAAACTCTTCTGGGGATAGAGTCAATCTAAAAAACTGGAATAGGGAAGGAAGCAGATGAGCTCTCCTGACAAGTAGCGCAGGAATATGAATCGAGGAGGGAAGCTAAAGATGATGAAGGAGGAACTGATCCATTGAGGTACCACAGTAAATGAAGTTGATCTGCACACCGGGGGGCAGTTGAGTTTAGGTGTGATGAGATGCTCGAACACCTAGGAGAGCTTATCTGATGTACGAGGACCAAGAAGTGACAGAAGAAAAGGGAAGAACCAAAATTTTACAAAATGTCTAAATAATCTGAGTAACTGTCACTGTAACTCTCACACCATTGTCCCTGTGACATGCACTTTCCAGGTTACTGACTTCTGTTTTGTTGCACAGACTCATTTCCATTTAACACCATCCTTGCCAGACACTGAGACAGATCAAGAGGGCAAAAAAAAACCCCAAACCAACAGAATACAATGATGTCCAAATTGCACGTCACAAAGCAAAATAATTAAAAAAATTAAATAAGTTAAAATAAGGTGTTAATTATGACAAGCCACAATTTTAAATACTTGACTTTGCAGTCAAAATGATGTTATGACAAATCATTTGTGTGTGGACAGAGCAAAGACAGACACAGAAATTATTCTCATAAATGAGTGTCTATAGAAACACTATGAGCAATATATGATTTTACAAAATATTAAAACAATAAATTAAATAGTCTTCAATTTTTATATGTTATTATGAAAAAATACTTTTATTTAGAACAATGGAATGTTGGATTTATTAATGCTAACTATTTACTAAATATTCACCATTCTGAAAGCTGAAAATCATTCCAAAGCAATGGATTATTTGTCAGCTACACATATTAGAGCAAGAAGAGCCTCATTGAAACAGGTTTTTAATCTGCATTCAATTGAAAAGCTGTCAGTAAATGTCATGCAAAAGACAGGGCTACTGATACCAGAGTATGAAAGAGGTTCAAATCCTATTGTCCCAGACTTGTTCACAAGAGAAGGTATCTGGTCCAAGTAGTGAAAGTTGAAGGTAAACTAGAAGAACAGGAATGTAATGACACAAGCACGCTTAAAAGCATTTTAAATGAGACTGTGGGTTTTCAGCCAGGATACACACTTATCAACCTTGATTCAACCAAACTCCTCTTCCAAAAACGCTCTCTATGCTTATGATGCTACAAACATTCAGATCCAGTGAAGTTAAACAGAACTGATGGAAGCTGCAGGGCACCTGATGAACTGACAGGAGCCATTGTTCCAACACATCATAATTCAAGAGTAACACCATCCACTCGCCTTAGCTTCAATGGTGGTATAAGAGGATACTACTTGTAGCATGAATAGTTTCCTTTCAATTTTGGGTACAGGATTTTTTTTTTTAATGGGATGTGCTTGAACAGCTAAAGAGGCGCTGCTGAACACTCCATCCAGCCTGAATTGTTTGTGGGTCAGGGACTTCCTTGAGCCAAAGGTAGAGATTAAATAGGTCTCAGTCTCCTGTGCTTTGAAAATGCGTCCACTAACCTGGCTGTCAGGCTTTCTGAAGAATACAGCATGATAATGCAAAATAAATTGTGCTTAGTTTCATGCCAAGTTTCAGGATTAGCCGTGATGCAGAACAGATGAATTTTTGAAGCAGGATTAGATAAATTACTTAATTAAGCAAGTTTAGATTCCTTAGGAAAGATAGTGGGGTTTGGACAGAGTGAAGAATTCTGCAATAGCAGAAATAGACAGGCACAGTGTCAAGTCAGTACTAGAATTAGCAGAAAAGGTGAAAAAGCGGGGGTTTTTCTTTCTCAGAAAAATCCACCCAGATTTAGGAAATTATGATTAATTTTAGCAAGTGACAGAAATGTCAATAACCTTGGATAGGAAGCAGATTTTAAAAATTGGAAAATCCACTCTTTCCCTCCTGAGAAGCTAAAGGCACCCGACATAAATGAAACTACTGTAATGCCTGCCACCCACCCCACGGCTTATTAGCTATTTTAGATGAGAAAAGGAAATCTTAGGATGCACAGTTCCATTAAAAACTGTGCAAAACCAGATGAGAAATACAGTTCCTTTTCAATACATCAAGGCATTAAGATTTGGCACTAAGAATGTGGGGGCTACCCTGTATTTCAGAGCACTTTTACTTTGGAGCTGCTCTGTTGGGAGCCTTGCAAATGGGGGTTATCACTGCATTCAGAATCTGCCCAAAACAAATGTAAATGCACTTCTAATTTAAGCTTAGCCAGCAGACTACCTGTGTTTCCTGCACAAGTAGCGTGGACTAAGTTTGGAGGAAGAAATTGGAAATTGAATAGGGAATAGATGAATGAAAGGGAAAACGGCCTGATTTTGGAAGACAGTTAAAGATTAGGTTAGGTAGTTCAGAAGAGAACACTGAAAGGAAGTAAACATGTGATAAATAAGAACTAGAAAGTAATTTTCTTGGAGAACACCAGTTGTTTTGTATAAGAAATGTATTACAAAAACTGCAAGACAAATTCTATTTTAACTCACAGCAACATATAATCATGCATATGTGCAGCTTCCCTGGAAGCCTATCTGCAGGTAATTCTCTCCAGAGAAGTTAGCTCACAATATTTCAGCTGCTTTTAGCTGCTGAGAATTTGGAGCATGGAGTATAATTCTCCCAGTGATGAAATAATTCTATAGGAATCCCATTGTTACTGAACCTATATTTCAGTTTGCATTTTAGGTCAAGTTAAAGACACTACATGATTCTAAGTTGAAGAAGAGCACTGCTCCACACATTTCAAGCCCTGCCACTGCATGGTTTGACTCCCTGAGGCAGATGCCACCGGACCCAAAGAACGGATGCTTTTAAACTGGGAGACACGTGCTAGTTTTGTTATTCAATTAACTGAGCTCCATGAATACACTTGGCTGCCTGTAAATACCAATGCGCTCTCACAGCTCGGGGCTCCAAACTGCTGACGTTCAAAAGAGGGGCTATAACTTATTTCATTCTCATAACCTGGAAGGTAAGTAATTTAGAGAAGGGGCCATACGAGGGAGTTCAGCATCTGCCTGTAGTTCCATGTTTTCCAAACAGGCATCGCTTTTAATGAGCCATTTCTAGTAAATCTCCAAAGTTCTGTTCCTGGGGTGCCCAGAAGGACTCCCTCCTCAGAAAGGAAGTGTGGCCACAGTAGCTCCGGGGGCAACAAGGACGGGGAAGGCGATGCAAACAGTGGAATATTTCAGCCCAAAGAAAAGTACCTTTTTGTGCAAAGAGCCACGTCGAGCAGCTGTAACCCATCGTGTAAGACAAGGAAATTGAAGGGAAAAAACCCACTGATTCCTCCGACAAGATGAAGCTTAGTTAAGCTAAATGAATTTACGGGCACGTAGTGAGGCAGAACAGTAACAAACGCAACAGGCTGTGCTAGGCTGTCAGGGTATTTCTGCAAAAATACTTCCATGATTTAATTTGATAAATAAGAAGTGAGAGGGAAGGGAACAAACTGCACATGAGGGAAATTTAAAATGCCTGAAATATGGGAGCATTGTATTGAGCTTGTAAATAAAATAGGAAAAAAAACCCCCACCTGTCAGTAAAACAATTTTCACTCATTCACAACCTGAATGTTTTCTTCCTTAATCTAAATATTCACAGCCTTGAGGAAACAGAAAAAAGCTCTAAATAAGAGAAAAGTTAAATAATCAAAAATTAGAGTTGTTTTCATATTCACAGCATTGTTTTACTCACTCAAGAGTAATAAAATTGTAAAATAGGAAATTTTTTTTAGCTCAAAAAGCTCTGTAAAGATGATATAAGAAGAATTTATGAATATATTTCTGAAGAAAGGCATCCCATTTGGTTTTGAATTTCTCTGTTGATCAAGGAGTTAAATGGCTGGAAAATGGACAGTGCACAAGACATTCTTCATTATAAAATAAATTGTTTACATGGGTTTCACTCATTTGCAAAGAGTGAAATGTCTGGGGAGACCTCCTTTTTTACCCAAGAATTTTACAGACCGTCTTTAAAATGAACTGATGTGTAGACAAGAAATAATTTAGAAGTAATAGCCAAACTTTATTGACTGAAGGCCTGGGATAAATCCTGACAATACTCACTCTCCAAGCTTACACAAGGTTGCAGGTGTGAAGCGACAGTAAAACAAATTCAAAAATACTACAAATGCAGAAAACAAACCAAAGGAAGTTGGTTAATTAAACACACCGCTGCCCCTTCACCCTGGACCGAACCACAGTATGCTGACCCCCTCAAAGGGCCACTGCAAAAACAACACTGAGTATTTCTCTGGCAGGAAAAGATTCCTCTGCTAAAATATATATATATGGAATTGTGGTTCTCTGAATGTACTAGGGACAAAGAGCTGCTGCTCAGAAATCCCAGCCTGCCGTTTAATCAATCCTGTGCTTTAATGAGCTGTCTCTCTTTCCTCTCGAATAACCCACACTCCACTGGTGTTCTCACTCAGAAATGCCTTACACTCTACATCAGGCAGCAGCAGCAGGGAAATGTCTCATCTCCTCAGCTGGCTTTTCCACAGCTCTCCTCCGTGAAGACCATGCTACCACAGGCAACAGCTTTGAGTGTTCCACTTCTCTTACTGCTAAAGAAAGGACCTAATTCCGTGAAGCCCAAAGAAAACCTGGTTTTGCATGCCAAATAATTTCACCATTAACTGACACACTTCCCATCTGGGTCCCCCAAATGTCAGTTCTGAGGGTTAAAACAGTCCAGCAAGAATCAGGCAACTCAACAACTGACTGAAGGAATAATTGCTTTATCAAAAACCCAAAGTGATTTCCATCTTTATTTCCACTCTAGAGCTTTTTTTTCCCCCCCTTCTCTCCCAAATTTCTCTCAGCAAATCAGGAAAGGGTATTCCTAGTTCATCCCTGATATGGAATGGCAGGAGTAGAATATGAACATTTTGTTCTAATTCATTACTAGAAACAAAAATTGCAAGTCATACATTATTCTAGTATCATGGAAGCTTTTAACTGCAATAGAGGCTAATTCTGGTCTCTGTGCTCCTTCTTGCAGGGGCTGGAGATATTTCTACTTCTGACGAGCAAGGAGGAAAAATGACAACTGTGCTTCCTTTATCAGCAGTCCCATTTTTTGCTGAGCAGTCACTTCCCTCCTCTCCAGCATGGAAGGACAACAAACCACCTGCAACACTGTTTACAGACACACCAGCAGCATATTTTTGTTTATGCCTGGACTTAAAAAACAGCAGCAACATCAAAATACTAATTTTTCTTTTAACAGGAAGAGCATCTGAATGAGCAAGTCCCCATCAGAGGGACGTGCTTCATCTCCCGCCTATAACCTTTTTTTCTTACAGATGCCAGTGGAAGAGTTGTGTACCTTTAATCACTGCTGCAAATTTCAGACAGTGGAAGGCGTTTCTCCACAGAGAGTTTAGATCTCTCCTGCAGCAAGCCAGCAACATCGTTTGTGTTCTGTGGCAGACACTAAGTTCTAATAGTGGTGTTGAGCATCACAGGGGCTCCGAGACATGGCTGAGTTGAAAAGTGCACAAACTCCCTTTTCAGCGCTGAAAAATGTTAAATCACGCCACTGACTCCTGGAATGGCTTCCTTTTTTCACCCAGCCTATGCAGGGATTGTGAAATACAGGTACGCTTACAGATAAACCTTCAGTAATGGGAATGGACCTTTAAAAATCTGCAGGCCAGTGAGTTTGGGGGGGGGGTTGGATAGTCCTGCAGAATTTCCAGCCTACCTCGTCCCTCCAAGCAAATTCTTGTCTCACTGGTTTTGCTGGAAGTGGCTTTTCCTCTTTACACAAGAACTTCCATTTCTTTTGCTTTAATTCAGATTGGTAGCCTTCAGGTAATTCTTAATGTGTGAGGGTACTGGTTCCTTTTCAGAGGTGTGGTAAGCACCGAGACATCTTCGAGGTGTTACAAGCCTCTGAGAAGCTCTGAAGCACATCCCAGCCAAAAAAAAAAAAAACCCAAACCCATTCATATTGTCACTGGACATATCCTGCTGTGAAAGAATTTACTCCCTCATCTTTTAAAATTATTTGATTTTCAAATGGTCCACAGAGAATCTAATGCTATGTGCAAGATCCAAGAAATGGCCAAGAGAGCAGTTAGATTATTCTGATGGATTTCCCCAGGGATCTGGGAAGCTTCTGCCCTCCTGGAAACTGCTTGATGAGCCAGTCCGTACTCCACACGTCCATTTCATGCGGGACCATCTAATGGAACTTGACACTCAAATTCCCGAGCAGGAATTCTCAGATCGCTCTGCTCCACCCAATTTGAACACAAAGCAGAGTGCTGAAATACTCCAAACAGAATCTGGACTAACCCTTGGTGAGCATTTTTATGTCAGCTGGTTCTGGCTCCGCTGGCTCACACTTTACAAAGGTGACATCATGATTATTTTATTCAGCTGCTGAACGTGGTCACACTGTTCTCCAGACCCACACAAACTTCAGCAGGTAAACAATCTCTTCAGGAGTTTGTTGTTTTTTTTTTTTAATAACTCTGTCTCTGGCTAGGAGCTTTGAGCTCAAGTTATACCTGGTTTATCAGGTGGAAGCACCCCATCCTAACAATCAGAACATCTACCACAGACAACCCTGTGTATTTCAGAATTCTCCTTCTCCCCATCTATTCTCCATTCCCCAATAACCAACAGCTTTTTCTGCTTCACTTCATTCCAAGCATTTTCATACAGAAACACATGCTGTACTCCTCAGCCCTTTCAGAGGTTGCTCTCAATTGTGTTTTATTTCTCGTGCTGCTTTTAAATACAGCTTTCCTTAATTTCAGTATAAAGATTTTGAGAATCCTTCTGGTTTTAGAGAGGGCATTAGGTACTTTTTTTTGAAGTTCTAAAATCTACACTGTCCAATAAATTTAGCTCTTCATATTCCAAAATGACAAGGGTAAGTGAGGTTACATCATGTGAAGTATGAAGTGATAATGTCTTTAGTTCTGTCCCAATCAGAAGTGTAACTGTTCAAAGCTTGTAATAATCATGTTCAAACATATTCAGATTATAATTACTTTTCTTCTGATAATGATACCCCGTCTGATTGGATGATTACCTATTTGACTTTGTTAAGTCTCAAGGTCAAAGAAGATAATCACAGACATCTGTTTTCTATGAAAAAGAAACTCTTGAAAAAATAATATTTAAAGTGACATCTGCAGACAAGCATTTTAGAAGCATGCTGTTAATGTGAAAGTCACAGGCAAGCAAATAAAACAACAAAAGCAAACTTTAAAACTACCAAGTGATCACACTTCATTTGTAAATGCAAATTTTCTTTTGTTACTTACATAAGCATAAATAATTTCAGTCTGATCAGAACATTTTTCAGTAAACGTTAAGCATAAAAAGACATGAAACTCAAGTAATGCGTATCCCATGCATTTTAAACCATTCCTGTACGCAGCATCTGTTTGAAAATGAGGATTGTTTGTTTAACCACTAAGTGGGTAGCAGATTATGCACCCTACCTGTCACCATTCCTGAGGAAAGAGAACTGTATTCTGTGAACTTAAGCCAAAGTGTTTCAGT